>NC_084843.1:44206836-44509866 GCF_033115175.1 Lepus europaeus | reverse complement strand
ACCCCATGGGAGACCAGGATAAGCACCTGGCTTCTGCCATCGGATCAGTGCAGTGCGCCGGCCGCAGCACACCAACCGCGGCGGCCATTGGAGGGTGAACCAAAGGAAAAAGGAAGACCTTTCTCTCTGTCTCTCTCTCTCACTATCCACTCTGCCTGTCAAAAAATAAAAAATAAATAAAAAAATAAAAATTAAAAAAAAAGAATGATTGCAAACCATACATGTAACTCAGAAATTGAAGTTATTTAGAGTGGAGCCAAGATGGCGGAATAGTGAGGACACGCACTGATAGTCTGGGAAAAGATAGTTTAATAAAAGTGGAGTTACTGTAGTCTCAGGGAAAAAAAATGCAGAGGAAACTCTTCCAGATCTAGTGGATATGACACAGATGACCTATGGGGAGAGCAAGGACGCAAACGGCTCCAGAGCCCAACCGCAGAGTCTATGCATCTGTGCTAAAAGGAGAGGTGAGGCAAACCCTCAGTAACCGGAGACATTGGTGAGGAAATGGCAGATAGAGCCTAGAGCGAACAAGGCTTGAAGCCCTGCTGGGGAAAGTTCACCAGGCTATCTAGAGGAGAGAGAGAGAGAGAGAGAGAGAGAGAGAGAGAGAGAGAGAGAGAGAAAGAAAAGGACCAGTATGGACGAGTTTCTCTCTCTCTCTGCCCACCTCGCAAAGGTGAGCAAGACAAACAGCAGGCGCCATTTTGAATGTACATAAAAGCTGTGTGACCTCAGGGATGCACCCGTCCACAGTCTAACAGAAAAACCTGACTCTGGAGGGGGTGAAATAACAGGAGGTTAGGACCTAGTGAATGTGTGGAGCTAATGAACTGAGATGGTGAAAAAGAGATAGTAGGTGAGAGAACCCAAAGAGTTCATGTGAGTACTCTCCAGAGACGCTACAATGCGGTAACCTTGGCAACCCGGTGGGAGACTGCAGGAGAATTTGAGCCCACACTTAGGGCAGCACAGATTCTTTGTGTGGTCCTTGGGAAAGAGCAGACAAATGATATACCCACAGGAGCCAGAGATCAGAAGCTGACTACCTTCAATTCCACTCAGCTTTGTGGTATTACTTCCTTTCTGAATAATAAAGAGAGAGAGAGAGAGAGAGAGAGAGAGAGAGACAGAAGGAGGGAGGGAGGGAGGGAGGAAGAGAGAGAGAGAGAGAGAGAGATTTACCACACCTAACCTGAGTGTGTCACCTTTCGCACACCCTTAACCCTGAAGAACCAAACAGAGCTCTCTGGCCACACCCATCTCAAGCCTCTAAGGCTCCTCCAAAAGCAGACAGTCCACTTAATACAGTCATAGTATAAAAAGAAATATACACTACAGCGAGAGAAGAAGAATCCAAAGAATATCTCCACAATGCCAACCAACAAACACAGAAACTGAGGAAACAAGAACAAAGAAGACATTATGATGCCTGCAAATGAACAAGACACCCCAATTCAAGATTATGAAGATGATGAGCTAGAAGAAATGCAAGAAACGGATTTCAAAAAATTTATGATAAGCCGGTGCCGCAGCTCACTAGGCTAATCCTCCACCTTGCGGCGCCGGCACACTGGGTTCTAGTCCCGGTTGGGGCACCAATCCTGTCCCGGTTGCCCCTCTTCCAGGCCAGCTCTCTGCTGTGGCCAGGGTGTGCAGTGGAGGATGGCTGAAGTCCTTGGGCCCTGCACCCCATGGGAGACCAGGAGAAGCACCTGGCTCCTGCCATCGGATCAGCGCAGTGCGCCGGCGGCAGCGCGCCTACCGCGGCAGCCATTGGAGGGTGAACCAACGGTAAAGGAAGACCTTTCTCTCTGTCTCTCTCTCACTGTCCACTCTGCCTGTCAAAAATTTAAAAAAAATTAAAAAAAATTATGATAAGAACATTTAGAAGTTTTCAAAAATAAATTCTTGAACTACAGAAATCCTTACTGGACAGGATAGAAAATCTCTCACGAAAATGAAATCTTAAGGAGGAATCAAAATGAAACGCAGAAACTACTAGAACAAGAAAGTGTGATAGTGAAGAGAAATCATAATGAAATGAAGAACTCAATAGATCAAATGACAAGCACATTAGAGAGCCTTCAAAACAGAGTCAGTGAAGCAGAAGAAAGAATATTGGACTTTGGTTCACACTGGGTCCAGCTATGATCTGGACAACAAGTGAGTTTCGTTCTTTGAGAAAGGTGGCTAATGGACTGGCTGGTACAACTAGAATACATGTCTCTCTGTGTGTCTGATTTAAATCCTTGCAAACAAAAGCTAGGAAGATTTTCAGAAGATTCTACCAAATTCATTGAAGAATTCCTGGCCCTAGCTCTGACTTTTAACTTGACCTAGAGTGACCTATACATTGTCCTACCCATTTGTTGGAAACTTAGAGGAGAAACAGCAAATCTGGGTCTGACCCTAGGCTTATGCTGACTCCCTGGTGGCTCAGCAGCCAAACCAATATGCTGTGGGAGCCAAGGCTGTCCCACAAACAAACCCTATCAAAGAGGTCATGAGGAATCAGGGATAAAATATATATTATGAGGCCTGTACATTATGACAAATACAAGGAGATAACAGCACAAGGAAGGGAATCCAGCCTTATTCAGGGGATGAAGAGGCCTTAAAGAGATATGCTACCATAGATCCTTGGTTCTCACTCGGTGTCCATTTCATCAGTCAGCCCCAGATATTCAGAAGAAACTCCAGAAACTGCCAAAGTCCCCTGAACCAGATGTGAGGTGCTGTATTTGGGGTTTTTAGTAATAGAGACAAGGTTCATGAGAGAAAGGTGCTCCAATGTGAAAAACAGATGCATATGAAAGCAGTTGCTGTATATGGCACCCTGCAATCTCAGGGCCAACTCACAGGACAACCAACCAGGGGTGAAAAGTCCAAGAGAAAACGTTTCAAATGTGGGAAGCTGAGGCATTTATGTAAGGAATGTCCCTCCTGAAAAGTCCACCTGACCCCTGCCCTTCACGTAGACAAGAGGGGCACTAGAAAAGGAACTGACCTTAGCTCTGATGGGAGAGGAGGTCTCCCAATTCCCTTATGTCCTTATCGATACCAAGACTTATGGGCCACAGGAAAACTTCCACTTCTATATAACCATCACAGTTTTAGAGCCCTGGGTGACCCCGGATGTCTTGGGTAAGAATATCAATTTCTAATTGACATGAGAGCATCTTAATCAGTTCTGAATTGCCATGTGGGACCTCTATCCTCAATGAATTATGTCATCATAAGACTGGGTGACAAGTCCTACTCCCAACAATTTACTTTGCATCTGGTTTTCCAGATAGATGTCCTTGCTTCCAGTTTTTCGTGATGCTGGAATGTCTGGCTCCTTTACTCATGAAAGATTTGTTATCTTGTGGATTAACTACCACCAAATCTAAATTTTTTACTATGATATTAATGAGTACTGAGACATGGCCTAACTTGGACGATCTCCTTGTTGAAATAAAAAATGCAATAGAGGGGCCAGCACTGTGGCGCAGTGGGTTAAAGTCTTGGCCTGAAGCGCCAGCATCCCATATGAGCACTGGTTCTAGTCCCGGCTGCCCCTCTTCCCATTTCCCTGCTATGGTCTGGGAAAGCAGTAGAAGATGGCCCAAGTCCTTGGGCCCTTGCACCCACGTGGGAGACTTGGAAGAAGCGCCTGGCTCCTGGCTTTGGATCGGCACAGTTCCAGCCATTGCAGGCTTCTGGGGAGTGAATTAGTGGATGGAAGTGTCTCTACCTCTCTCTGTAACTCTGTCTTTCAAATAAATAAAATAAATCTTTAAAAAAAAATGTGATAGATGCTTAGTTTTGGAATCAGGGCATACCCAAACAATTCACACATATTGCCCCATCACAGTCCTCCTAGAGGACAAGCTAAACTATCTTTACCTATGCCAATATCCCCTAAAACAAGAAGTCTAGCAGGAACTCCAACCTCTAATTGATAAATTTCCCAATCATGAAATCCTGGTGCCATGCTAGTCCCCTTACAATGACCCCATTCCGCCAATTTTAAAACTAAATTGGAATACCAAATGATTCAGGACCTCACGGTCAAAAATGAGTCTGTCATCCCACTTCATTTTATTGTACCAAATCCCTAACCATCCTAGTTCTGATCCCCAAGATCAAATAAGGCATATAATCAATTTAGGACAGGTGCAGAAGGTTCTAAAAATATGGCAGTAAGATTTTCCCAGTGCCTCAATTCAAAATTCATAAATAACCAATATACCCAAGAGATACAGTTTTTAAAAAGAACTTGGAGAGATGGACCCCTCCCAACCAACGACAACCTAAATGGAAAGGACGGTATCAGGTGCCAATGAGCATTCCTACAGCAATTACAAGGGATTTCTAGGTGAGTATGTGCTGTCAAGAACTAAAACACTATTCTTGAGGCATCATAGGCAAACTCAGAGGATGACTTTGTCTTCTCTTGGGATCTAATTGAGAATCTCAAGTTTATCTTCAGAAGACTAAGAGATAAGGTGGTTTTGTTTGTTTGTTTGCATTTTCAATAAAATTTTTGAAAGAGAGATAGGAATTTAAGTTCATAGTACTCCCCTGCTGACATGCCTTCCCTTCTTAGGGAAACCACCATTGACCAGAAAACTCCCTGGTAAACTTTTGTACCATAATGCAGTAGGGAAAAAACATCTCACTTGTCACCATGAAGCCAATCTTAGAAACTTGTCTGCTGGTTTGGGCATCTTAGCTCAAAACACATGCAAAGCCCTAGAGCAGCTGCAAAATTCTTTAGATTGCTTAGACAAAGTGGTCATGGACAACAGATTAGTCTTAGATAACTTACTGACCTATAGGGCAGACTATATGCAGTGATTAGCAAAAATCTGCTGTACTTACATTAACAATAGGCACATGAAAATCGATAATAAAAGGATTTATGATCAAACCAGTGGGTCCATGAATTTGGTAAGAGAAACTCTTGGCTTTCACTACCTGAGAAGCAGTAAAAAATATTCTCCCTTCTCTGACATGGTTCTTACTCTGGCTACTTTTTCGCCTATGTATAATCATCCTAATCATCAGATTTGCCTCTCCCAGAGTTCACCAGTTTCACATAAAGGTAATGTTCACGCAAGGATCCCAGTCATTACCAATGATGAATTGCAAATCTCTAGCCCCTCCTATAGAATCTCTAGATCAATTAGTAAGGGATGACACTCTGATACAGTATGATGAAGTTACAGAAGCCAGACCTTCCTTCCTAAAGCTCCCATAAAGGACAAAAATCTCTGCGATTTGGGGTAGAAGAGAGGATGTAGGCAGGGAGGCAGTAAGGAGAAGCTGAGGTCACCAGCCCTTCCCTGCAGCCTCCCCTGCACTGCAGGCCCATTTGCACATCCCAACCCCCTCTCACCACCCCACTTCCATGAAGGGGAAAATCAGTGGCTGTGATTTTGCTGCTTAAGATTGGCCCCTGCTAAAAGTAATCAACATGGCTGCCAGATGCATCCGTGCCATGACTTTTAGCTAATTATAACCTCATTGTAGTAAAATGGCCGGAGGTGGTGCACCTGACTCCTTGACATTTCTGAGATTTCCAAGAAAGGATAAGGAAATGGGCAATATTCAGGCTCCACTCTCTTTGAATATTCAGTTAAGCCCCACCCCAGACACCATCACTTTTGCTTCCAGTTCTCCTTTTTTTTTATATTATTATGTAGATCAATTTAATTTCTTTTTCCTAGAACCTCTGTTGTACAGTCTGGGGTAGAGGTGGAGATGAGTCAGGTCCTGTCACAGGAAAACAAAGTACACAACACTCACAGCACCAACAGATGGGAGATACAGAACATACAGCCCCATGGGAAAGATACCAAGTGAAGGGCAAGAAGGGCACCTGGGCCACTGCCCGTATTGGGACTTTCATAGAAAAATGACTCCAGTTCTGACCTGAACCTCACAGACTTCGTGTTTCTTTTATGCATGCCCTAGATCTGTCCTGAATGTTTCATTTTTTTATGTAAAGAAATTTTACTTCTCTGTTGATCTTCAGAAAAAAACAAAAAAAAAAACAAAAAAACAAGAGATAGGTTCCTGCAACCAACATGGAAAATAGGATTCAGTTCCTGACTTTAGCATGGCTCAGACCTGCTGTTGGTATTTGGGGGGTGAGGAACTGATGAAAGATCTCCTTTTGTCAGTCTTTCCCTGTCTTTCATATAAATACATGAAAAATTTTAAAGAAAAAAAATCAAACTGTGATTTGTAAATGCATACTCAGATTAGTAGCTATAAAATGATGCTTCAGTTAACAAAAAATCAAATTATCACATTCACCATAGATAAATTATCTTCTGCTCTTCCCTTAAAAACATATTACAATAAATAAAAGGTACTTGTCTTCTGGACCATAATCATTCACTGCTAAATGTTAGAGTATGGTTTCTGAAGTGGTAAAATGGAAGACATAAAAGAGAAAATGATCCTTTAATCCTATCATTGCAAATGTTTACAGGAACATAACAGGCCTGATGTGTGAACTTTTTAACTTTACTGCAATCTACAGCAAAATTATCATTTAATGCTTTGCTAAACTGCCCATTTACAACACATGTTCTTATATTACTGCCATTTGTTTGTTTGATGGAGCCATACATCCCCAGTATGTGCAGAAACAGAGCCTATCCATGTTACTACAGCTATATGACCAAGTTGTCAAATAGTTTGTATCCTAATGATTACAACATCCAAGGGAATGCACTTTTTGGACCTTTGAGTCACGCTGTAGAATGAGAAAACAAGGGCTTTGAAAATAATCTTGAGTTCCTAAAGGATAAAGACAATACTGCCTGTTGTGCACATTCAGGTTATGATCAAAAAGTAAAAGCAACACTAGCCAAAGAACATTGCAGATATCCCTATCAAATATAATGCATTCTGTCTGAGAGCAAGTGCATATGCTTCCCTCTGATTCTCTTTCGTATTCTTTACTCAGATATAATTTACATGGATATCTTTGGAGCATTTCATTAGTAAAGTAGATCAAAAGCACTAATGGATCTAATATCTAAAGTCTAGCAAAATTCTGCATGCATAGTAGGGAAAATTCTTGTTTTTATTTAACCTAAATGAAAAATTGAGTTATTTATTTTCTTTAGAAATATGGCATTTCAAGTTTCTTAAAATAAATGTTATCCAAACTATTCAGACAAAAGTAAATCTGGTTATGTGGCCTCTTAAAGATGAAGGTGTGAATTTGAGAACTGTTCTTTAAATTGATTTTGTGCAGTCTTTAAAGTATTCTTTACCTTCTTGTTAGTGATTTCTTATAAGATTTCCAAAATTTAGGAAATCATTTATTATAATACTTTTGGTTTAGGGATAATCCTAGTGTTGTGTATCCTCTAGAGGAAAAGAGAAAACTTTTATATATGATTAAGTCTAAATATGGTCTGAACATGCTTAAACTCTGTCCATAAAGCATTATTTATAAGAATCTGTGTTAGACAGATTGGAAAATACGACTTCCAGCATTTAGGAAAGAAAGAATTTTATCTGAGGAATTAAGTGCTTAGCAGCTGTTTTAAGGAAAGGAGGAATACATTGCAATGAAGTGTCCCTGAGCTCTCAGATTGGCCTCCTAAGTTTTCCTAGTGAGAGAACATCCGTTGTCAGAGGAGTCTGCCCCTCAAGAGGTTTAATGTCCACCAAAACCACTGCAGCCATGGCAAAATTATGTTATCTGACAAACTCTATCAACTGTACCCTGTGTTGTGGGAGGAGAAAGATGGCTTCAGGTTCTCTTTTGCCTTCCAAATCTTTTGCAAGTATTCCCATTGGAGCAGTTTGATTTCAAGACTTTCAGATCTTACAAAAACAGGGGTAATATAAAAAGGAACAGGGATCAAACACTGCGAACACCTACAGTATCATGTATCATGTTGCTAATTCAGAACTTGACAAATAGTAAGGGATGAATATGTAAAGTGTAAGGGCCACTTTATGTCCCTTGCTACCATATATATTCAGAAACAAACACAAATCTGATATTTTCGCCTATCCAACTTATTATAAAAGCATAGTTGATCGTCCCCTGAAACTTTACATAACCATAATTATCTTGGGCAAGCAACATACTGCAAAATCATCTTTAATTCAATTTCTCTCAGTTTGGTAAGCACTTTTTCTTCAGAGCCTTTTTCTTACCTGCATTTTTATTCTTCCCTGTCATCATTTGGTACACTTTCTATGTATTATGTACTCACTAACTCCAAGCATCTGCAACTTCAGGTCCTTGAGGTAGAGACACAGAAGCTGGGCAACTTGCTAAGAGTGGGTGACTGGTAGGGAATGTGCAAAGGGTGCAGGACATGGTGTGCAGCGAGCTCTAACAAGCCTTTGCAAAGCAATTTTGAAAAATAAATAATTTGATAATTTATATCTAACTTAAAAATTCATTAGTTCACTTGTATTCTTGCTTTTAGAAACTTTGTTTTTAAAAAGTTAAGAAGTCAATAATAGGGCATTTGATTTAAAGATTATCTGTTTCATACCCTACTTGTACAACCCTAAAAGCTTTTATTTTATTTTTTTTTCATTTTTTGGTAGGTCAAAAGTTTTGTTTGTTTGCAGATGAATGAATTTGGGGCAGATATATAGATTTTGCCAAATTTTCTTTTGAGCAGATTCATTTGCAACTTGCTGTTATGATAAATTGCAATAATTACTGCTGCAAATAAAAGAGAATGGAACCAAAAAATAGAATGTAATAAGTTAGAAATAGAATAAGGATAAACAGTTATGTAAATTGAGATGATAATCTGAATTGCTAATGTAGCAAGAACAATCTTGATAGGGTTTTGTTGAGGTTGAATTTATGAATCATGGAATTATCTGAAAAATCAATGACTGCATTTTAATTACCATGTCAAAACAATACCATTTAGGGATAATTACAGGTTTCCTACTGAAAAGCACTTGAAATTTACTTATAAATTCAAACCCACCAAGACAGGAAAATTTGTACATGACCTAGGAATTATTTAGTTAATTATCATAAGGTCACTTAACATAAATCAATAGAAAAATCAATAAATGCTTCAGGAAACAAAGGAATGATTTGTCATTACTTTAATCCATTCATATAAAGTTGCAAATGTGTTCCATTTTTACTTGCTAAAAATTTTGTAACAGTGTTCACCATAATCAATTTGTGGGGAGTTCCATCTATAAGGAATCTTGAAAAATTCATGAAAAATATACATTATGAAAAAAACCTAAGCTTACTTTTTAATTATATTTTTTGCACAAACTTTCTGGACTCCCTCCATGTTTCCCAAACTGTTATCAAAGGACCACCAGTATTTAAATTTGAATTATCTGGATTGTGTATTGTGCTGCTTTCCCAGCCTCTATCCAGAGTTAATGAATTGTAAATAGAGGGATTTCACATAAAATTTTATAATTTTAGCATACTCCTCTGTTTTGTGTTCTCACTTTGAGGTCTAAGAATTACTATTTCCTGAGATAAAAAAGTAAATGTTTAAGTACTGTCTATCACCATTCAATTATTTGTAAATCAGGAAGACTCTTCATAAAAGTGACAATAAAAGGAAACTTTCAAAATTCAAGATGGCTGAGTAGGGAAAAATGTGCTGATTTTGACCTTGGGAAGATAACAGAAGGGAAGGGAAGGAATTGCATTCCCCAGGGAGAGGTGGAGAGAAGTTTGACTATGTCAAACTGTGCAAAGTAAAATATAAAGAAAAATTCTAAAATATGCACAAGAGAAATGTTAGATTACCTTCCGAGGCTCTCCAATTACACTGATAGCTGATTTCTCATTAGAAACCCTACAGGCTTGGAGAGAATGGAAAAACATAGTCTGAGTCTTAAAAGAAAAAAAAAAAAAACCTGCCCATACAGAATACTTTACCCAACAAAGTTCTAATTTATAAATGAAGGTGAAATAAAGATGTTCCAAAACAAACAGAATATGAAAGAATTTGTCAACACTCGTCCAGCCTTACAAATGATACTTAAGATGTGCTACACACAGAAACAGAGATAGACATCATTATGAAAGAATGTGAAGGTAGAAAATCTCCTAGTAAAAGTACAAAGCAAATTCAAAACAATTAGTAGGAATATTTATTGAAAAATAATGGCAGGAACAAGTCATTATCTATCAATAATAACCTTGAATGTAAATGGCTAAAAATCCCCAATTAAAAAATACAGACTGGCTGGATGGCAGATGTCCTAAACAACACTCTGGCCTCAGAATCAGCCCTCAAGGCATTCAGATCTGGCTGAAGAGCCCATGAGAGTATAGCAGGCATGGAAAGCCAAGATATCATGGAAAAAAAAAAAAAAGACCTAAATGAATGATCTCTGTGAGTGAGATCCCAGTGGAAAGAACGGGGCCATCAAAGAAGGAGGTACCCTTCTCCGAAGGGAGGAGAGAACTTCCACTTTGACTATGACCCTATCGGAATAAGACCAAAGTCAGCGAACTCTAAAGGCTTCCATAGCCCTGGCAACTCATGACTAGAGCCTAGGGAGATTACTGACGCCATGAACAGGAGTGTCAAATTGTTAAATCAGCAACAGGAGTCACTGTGTACTTACACCCCATGTGGGATCTGTCCCTAATGTGTCGTCTAAAGCGAAGTGATGCTATAACTAGTACTGAAACAGTATTTTTATACTTTGCGTTTCTGTGTGGGCACAAACTGATGAGGTCTTTACTAATTATAAACTGAATTGATCTTCTGTATATAAAGAGAATTGGAAATGAAAAAAAAAAAACAACCTGGTGTTAAAATGGAAATGGCATAGAAAATTAATTAATTTGAAAAAAAAAATTATGTAGGATCTCTGTCTTTAATGTGCTGTACATTGCTATTTAATGCTATAATTAGTAATCCAATGGTAGTTTTTTCACTTTGTGTTGCTATATGGGCAAAATGTTGAAATCTTTACCTAATATATACTAAACTGATCTTCTGTATACAAAGAGAATTGAAAATGAATCTTTACATGAATGGAAGGGGAAAGGGAGCGGGAAGGGGGAGGATTGCGGGCGGGAGGGAAGTTATGGGAGGGGGGAAGCCATTGTAACCCATGGGCTATACTTTGGAAATTTATATTCATTAAATAAAAGTTAAAAAAAAAAACAAAAACAAAAAAAACAAAATCCATCTATTTGCTGCCTACCTCACTAACAAAGACACACATGGACTGAAAGTGAAAGCATGGAAAAAGCTATTCCAAGGTAACAGAAAGCAAAAACTAGAGTCAATAGCCATCCAAATATCAGACAAAATAGACTTCAACACAAAAACAGTTAAAAGAAAAAAGGGCATTATGTAATGACTTAGTGATCAATTCAACAGGAAGATGTGACTATAGGAAATGTATATGTACCCACTGCCAAGGCACCTGGCTACATAAAACAAATAACAAATCTAAAGGGAGAGATGCTCCAATACAATAATAATGGGGAATTTCAAACCCCTTTCATCGATGGACAATTCAACTAGATAACAAATTAACAAAGAAACAACAGAACTAACCTACACTATGGATCAAATTTACATAATTTATATACATATATATGTAATATTTTATCCCAAGTTTCAAAATAAACATTCTTTGCATGAGTGCATGGGACTTTTTCTAAAATATATCATAAAATAAGTCTCAACAAATTTTAAAAAATGGAATCATACTATGTATCTTTTCTGCCCACAATAAAATGAAGCTAGAAATTAACAAGAAACTCTAGAACATATGCAAATACATGGAAACTGAACAACATGCTCTTGAATGAATAGTGAGTCATAAAATAAATTAAAAATTCCTAGAAATGAATGAAGATGATAAAGCAATGTATCAAAAACTTATGGGATACAGAAAAAGCAGTGTTAAGAGGGAGGTTTAGAGCAATTAGTGCCTACATCAAGAAATTGTAAAGGCATCAAATAAATTATCTACCAATGCATCTCAAAGTCCTTCCTAGAAAAACAACCAAATCCCAAATTAGTACCGGAAAAGAAATAATAAAAATTAGAGAACAAAATTGAATGCAAAGAAATGATATGAAAGATCAGTGAAATAAAGAACTGGGTTTTTAAAAAAATAAACAGAATTGATATGCCATAGAACCAGCTAACCAAAAAAAGAAGTAGACAAAATCAAATATAATGAGATGAAAAAGGAGATGTTATAAAAAGAGTCATCAGGAATTACTATAAACAGCTACTTGCCAACAAATTGGAAATTTTACAAGAAATGCATTGATTTCTTGACACATGTAATTTACCATAATTGAGTTATGAAGACATAGAAAACCTAAATAGGAAAATAACTATGATGGAGATTGAATCATTAATAAAGACCATCCCAAAAAGAAAAGCCCAGGACCAGATATCTTCACTACTGAATTCTACCAAATATTTAAAGGAGAACTAATTCCAATTCTTCTCAAAGAACTCAAAAAAAATGAAGGGAGGGAATCTTCCCAAACCTGTTCTGTGAGGCCAGCATCACCTTAATACCAAAACCAGAAAAAGAAACAACAACAACAACAACAAAAATAGACCAATATCGCTGATGAACATATATGAAAAAAAAAAAGTCCACAACAAAATACTAGTTAATTGAATCCAACAACAAATAAGAATGATCATTCACTGAGATCAAGTGTTATTTATCACTGATATGCAGGGATGGTTCAACATATACAAATCAATAATATAGTATATCACATTACAAATCAAAGAATAAAGGCCATATGAGTATCTCAACAGATGCAGAGAAAAATATTTGATAAAATATAACATATTTCATAATAAAAACTTTAAGAAGATTGGGAATAAACATAACATTCCTCAACACAATCAAGGCAATATATGACAAACTCACAGCCAGCATCACATTGAATTGAAAAGTTGGAAGAATTTCCACCTAAGATCTGGAACCAGACAAGAATGTACTCTTTTACCATAGCTATTCAATCTAGTTCTGTAACTTTTAGCCAGATCATTAGGCAAGAAAAAGAAATCAAAGGGATACAAATTGTGAAGGAGGAAGTAAAATTATGACATATGACACTATCCTACATGTAAATGAACCAAAAAAGTGCACCAGGAGACTATTGGAACTCATAAAAGAGTTTGGTAAAGTTGCAGGATATAAAATTGGCACACAGAATCATTAGTTTTGAATACACAAACAGCCATAAAACACTAAATGTTAAACATATTTCCTTAGGTTGTAGGTTAAAGTTAACTCATAACTCTGTTTATAATGAAATATTTTAGATTACATTATAAATGATACAGTGAATGCCAACTTAGGATGTCATTTATAAGAGTAGAATGCATAATCTTCCAGATAATACAGACTTTTTGTGGCCATTTTTTTCTCTTTTTTTACTTTCCTAATTTTTCTTGACACAAAGTATAAATAAATGTTGGTAAATTAAATATTTATGTGATGATAGATCATCTCATCACTGACACAAGCAAAAGTAAATAGTTCTTTTTTAATTTTTATTTAATAAATATAAATTTCCAAAGTGCAGCTTTTGGATTCCAGTGACTTCCCTCACCCATAAATTCCCTCCCACCTACAACCCTCCCATTTCCCGTTCCCTCTCCCATTCCATTCACATCAAGATTCATTTTCAATTCTCTTTATATACAGAAGATCAATTCAGTATATATTAAGTAAAGATTTCAACAATTTGCACCCACACAGAAACACAAAGTGTAAAGTACTGTTTGAGTACTAGTTAGAGCATTAATTCACATTGTACAACATATTAAGGACAGAGATCCTACGTGGGGAGTAAGTGCACAGTGACTCCTGTTGTTGACTTAACAAATTGACACTCTTGTTTATGGTGCCAGTAATCACCCTAGGCTCTTGTGATGAGTTGCCAAGGCTATGGAAGCCTTTTGAGTTCACGGACATCGATCTTATTTAGACAAGGTCATAGTCAAAGTGGAAGTTCTCTCTTCCCTTCAGAGAAAGTTAACTCCTTCTTTGATGGCCCGTTTGCAAAAGTAAATACTTCTTACACTTTTGGATACTAATGTGTTAATAAGGTCACATATAAACTACATACTGAAATTTAATACCAGATTTTTACATGGGACACAGAATCAGGTTTATCAAAAATTTGAGAAGCCCAGGAAGGTGAGGAATAAAAATTATGCAATATGTGTCTTGAAAAACAGATTGCCTAGAAATCTTCTGTTGTGTATTGAATCCTCATTCTCATAATTACAGTAACATGTGTCTCTGGTGACAATTTTATTTATATATTAATTGTGCTAATAATACATATTCTAGAAGAATTCACATTCATAAGGGAACAAAGTAATTTTAGCATGCTGCACAACATCCACAGTTTGAGTTAACTGTACCATCATCAGAAAAAGAAAGGTAATTCCTGTTACATGAAAATATGTTCTATGTATATTTTATCTGCTCATCCAATTCTGCTATAAAGAATGAAACAGGCCGGCACCACAGCTCACTAGGCTAATCCTCCGCCTCGCAGCGATGGCACACTGGGTTCTAGTCCCGGTCGGGGTGCCGGATTCTGTCCCGGTTGCCCCGCTTCCAGGCCAGCTCTCTGCTGTGGCCCGGGAGTGCAGTGGAGGATGGCCCAAGTGCTTGGGCCCTGCACCCCATGGGAGACCAGGAGAAGCACCTGGCTCCTGGCTTCGGATCAGCGCGGTGCGCCAGCCGCAGCGGCCATTGGAGGGTGAACCAACGGTAAAGGAAGACCTTTCTCTCTGTCTCTCTCTCTCACTGTCCACTCTGCCTGTCCAAAAAAAAAAAAAAAAAAAAAAAAAAAAAGAAACAGTATTGATCTATAGACTTTTCTACATAACAGTTACTAACAGACCTAGTTACTCCCCTGTTTTCTTTTCTCTCTCTCTCTCTCTCTCTTTTTTTTTTTTTTTTTAAGATTTACTTATTTACTTGAAAGGAAGAGTTACAGGAGACTGAGGCAGTGAGATAGAGAGGTCTTCCATCCACTGGTTCACTCCTCATATAGCTGCAATAGCCAGAGCTGTGCCAACCCAAAGCTAGGATCCAGGAGCTTCTTCCAGGTCTCCCACACAGGTGCAGGGGCCCAAGGACTTGGGCCATCTTCTACTGCTTTCCCAGGCCATAGCAGAGAGGTGGATCAGAAGTGGGGCAGCCAGAACTGGAACTGGAAGCTATATGGGATGCCAGCACTGCAGGCGGCGGTTTTACCCCTATGCCACAATGCTGGCCCACCCTGTTTTCTTTTAGTTGTTCATTTCTTATAAAAATTTCATTGGTATACAATAATTGAACATATTTATGGGACACTGTGAGATAATTCAATACACATATACAATTTATAATAAAATCAGGATAATTAACTATTCATGTACTTTTAGCATTTTTTTCTGTTGGGGGCTTTCAAATTCCTCACTTATATTTCTTCATAAAATATATAGTCAATTGTTTTAAAGGATGGTAACTATATACTGGAGAACAGTAGAATTTATTTCTTCTATCTAATTGGTATTTTATAATCCTTTTTGTTGTCCTTAAATTTCTTAGTACCTATACTTTAGAAATATTCTTGTTTGTTGATTTTTTATGTTACAATAAAATACAATATTGTAGATATCATATGAGTGGCACACAGTTTGATACTATTATATTGTCTTCTGACATGGTTCTGAACCATAATTAATGCATTTGAAAGTTTCCTCTAGCTAGCAAGCATATTTTTTTGGCATATAACATCATATTATAGCAAATCAACATGTACAAGCATATGTTTTCCCTTATGAAATATTGTTGCCATACTACTTAGTTTTTATACTTAAACACTCTATTTTTATCCTAATTATATGATTTTATATTAACAAAGTGGCTAGTATCAATCACAGCTCCTAAGTAATGAGAATTTTCTACTGGAGAAACAAGATAGTATAGTGGTTAGACACGTTTGATGGAGCCAGACTATTTGAGTTAGATACTTGACCCACCAAGTGGAAATATTGGAAAATGTTGGAAAATTAATTGATCTTTATGTATTTCATTTCCTTGTCTTTATAATAGGGATAGTACAGGGCATGTAATATTTTCAATCCTATATTACATTAAATAGTAATTATACTATATTATTATATAAAAATATAAAGCATATAATAATATAGGGTGTATGAAACAGTTGTAACAAGGCTCAACTGTGTTAATTTGTTAAATGTGTTAACCTTTTAAAAACTTTATATTTTTATTTAATTTTATTCTAATGACAGAGAGACAGGTTCACGCTTCAAATGCTTGCAAAAGCTAGGGCTGGATAAGGCCAAAGCAGATATTTAGGAACTCAACCTTTGTCAGCTATTTGGGTGGCAAGGAGCCAAGTACTTGAGCCATCAACTGCTGCCTCCCAGGGTGCCATTAGCAAGAAGTTGGAAAGGACAGCAAAACTGAGATTCAAAATTAGGTATCACTAGATAGGATCCAGTCATTCCAAGCGCTGGTTGAACCACTACAACAAACACTTACCCCTATCAGCCACTTTTATAAAAATGGCTTAGCTGTCATTGTGGCACAGTAGGTTAAGAACTACTTGTGATGCCAGAGTCCCAGATCGTAGTCCCAAATGCTCTAATTCTGACCTCACTCCCTACTAATACATCTGGGAAGGCAGTGAAAGACAGCTTAGGTACTTGTGTCCCTGTCACACACATAGGAGACCAACATAGAGTTCCTGACACCAGACTTCAGCCTGGTCCAGCCTTGGCTGTTGCATCCATTTGGGGAATGAACCAGCAGATGGAAGATCTCTCAACCTCTGTCTCTCCCTGTTTCTCTGTTGTTCTTCTTTCAAACAAATAAACAAATAAATCTTTAAAAACATATATGATATATATGCAAATATTATAAACACTTTAAAATACCAGCTGTTATCACCTTTTACTCTCAGAATCCCCCTTCAACTCACCTAAATAGCTATTTTTTTAGTTCCTATTAATTATAAGCTGTTTGAATATTCTATAAATATTGCTGTCTTAAAACAAAAAACTATAGCCTTATATGCTTGATGAGCATGGATGCAAAAATTCTCAACAACATACTAGCCAACTAGGGCCTGCATTGTGGCATAGGGGGTGAAGACACTGCTTGCAGTGTCAGCATCCTTTATGGGCACCAGTTCATGTCCTAGATGCCCCACTTGCAACCCAGTTCCCTGCTAATGGACTGGGAAAAGCAGCAGAAGATGGCCCAAGTGGGAGATCTATAAGAAGGTCCTGTATCTTGCATTCAGCCTAGCCCAGCCATGGCCATCTGTGGAGTGAACAAGTGGATGGAATATTTCTTTTTTTCTGTTTCTTTTTTTTAAAGATTTATTTATTTATTTATTTAAAAGGCAAAATTACATAGAGGAGAGACAGAGACAAAGAGAAATCTTCCATTCACTGGTTCAACCCCAAAATGGCCACAATGGTCGGGGCTGGGCCAGGCCAAAGCCAGGAGCCAAGAGCTTCTTCTGGATCTCCCATGTGGGTATAGGAGCTCAAGGATTTGGGCCATCTTCTACAGATTTCCCAGGTGCATTAGCAGGGAGCTGGATCGAAAGTGGAGCACTGGGATCTGTTTCTCCCTCTCTCTGTAACTCTGATTTTCAAGAAAATAAATAAAGCTTTTTTTAAAAATATTAGCCAAATCCAAAGCCATATAAGAAATCAATGGAATTTTTTTTTTTCTGACAGGCAGAGTGGATAGTGAGAGAGAGAGACAGAGAGAAAGGTCTTCCTTTTTGCCATTGGTTCACCCTCCAATGGCCGCTGCGGCCGGCACGCTGCGGCCGGCGCACCGCACTGATCCAATGGCAGGAGCCAGGTGCTTATCCTGGTCTCCCATGTGGGTGCAGGGCCCAAAGACTTGGGCCATCCTCCACTGCACTCCCAGGGTGGTTCAACATTTACAAATGAATAAATGTCATAAATCACATAATTGAAATGAAGAACAAAAACTACATGGTCATCTCAATAGATGTGGAGAAAGCATTTTATAAGATTCAACATCTGTTCATAATTAAAACCCTCCACAAATTAGGTTTAGAAGGAACCTACCTCAAAATTATAAAGGTTATATTTGGCAAACCAATAGTTATTATCATACTGAAAGGGAAAAGCTGAAAGCATTTCCTTTTGGCCTGGAAAAAGACAAGGATGTACACTTCCACCACTTTTGCTCAATATGGTACTGGATATATTAGTAAGAGGAATTAGAGAGAAGAAAGAAACTGACTCAAAACTGGAAAGGAGGAAGTCAAAATATCCATGCTTATAGATGTTGTAACATGCAAAAACCTAAACATGCCACCAAAAGGCGGTTAGAAATGATAAATCAATCCAGTAAAGTTGTAGGTTACAAAATACATATACAAGAAAGTCAGTAGTATTTTTATACACAAATGGTGAACTCACTGAAACAAAAATCAAGAAGAAATTCTTCACAATTGCAACAAAAAAAAAATCAAATATTTAGGAATCAATTTAACCAAACAAATGAAAGCTCTCTACAATTAAAGTTATAAAACAATGGAGAAAGAAATCATCAAGGACACAAACACACACACAAAATGAAAAAAATATTCCTTGCTTGTGGACTGGAAGAATCAATATAATTAAAATATCTATGCTACCTAAAGCCATCTTCAGATCCAATTCATTCCCTATGAAAACATTAGTGTCATTCTTTAGGAAAAAAAGTCCTAAAATTCATATGGAATCACAAAACATTCAAAATAACTGAAGTGATCCTGATGGGGATAAAAAAATCAAGCTGGAGGCATCACAATACCTGACTTCAAAGCATACTACAAAAGTATAAGTAATTGCAACAGGGTGGTTCTGGCATAAAAACCAACATATACATTATTGGAAAATAATAGAGAGCCCAGAAATTAATCCATGTACCTGTATAGCCAACTTATTTTTGATAAAACTTCCCAGGAAATACACTGGAGTAAGGATAATTACTTCAATAAATGATGCTGGCAAAACTAGATGTATATATGCAAAAGAATGTAATTAGATTCTTTTCTCTCAACATATACAAAAAGTCAACTCAATACACCAAAGACCTAAATTTAACACAGACAGTAGGAAGTTGCTGGAGGAAAACATAGGAAAACATTTCAAGGCATTGGTGTTGGTGATGAGTTCTTGGGTAAGACTCCCAAAGGACAGGCACTAAAGTAAAACTAGATAAATGGGATTCTATTAAATTCAAATGCTTCTGCACAGCAAAGGAAACAATCAACAGAGTGAAGAGACATTCAACAAAATGAGAAAAATTTGCAAGCTATGTATCTGACAAAGGATTAGTACCCAGAATATACCAGCAACTCAAAAAGTTCAATAGAGAAACCACAACAAAATCAGTTAAGAAATTGACAAAGGACCTCCAAAGACAGTTCTCAAAAGAAGAAATACAAATGGCAATAAATTTATGAAAAAACTCTTAGCAACACTAGCCATCAGAGAAATGCAAATCAAACCTATAATGATTTACTACTATGTCTGAACAGTTAAAATACAAAAGACAAGAGAGTAACAAATTCTGTTGAGGAAGTGGTGAAAGGAGAACACTTATTACACATGGCTGGGAATGTAAATTAGTGCAGCACTGTGGAAAGAGTATAGGGATTCTTTAAAACCTAAAAATAAGCTTGGGAAATGATCCAGCAATTCCACCATGGTGTATATACCCAGAAGGAATGGACACATTGCTTCAAAGAGATACCTGCACCACTATTTCTATATTTCTATAGCAGTACTGTTCACAACAGCTAAAATGTGGAATCAACCTAGGTGTCCATTATCAGATGATTGAACAAAGAAAACGGGATATTATTTGGCTATACAAAGAAAGAAATTTTACCATTTTCATCAATATGGATGCAACTGGTGGATATCATGTTGAGTGAAATAAGCTGGAAATATAAAGACAAATATCACATGGTGTCCTTTACATGTGGGTGCTAAAATTAAAAATAAAAAAAAATCCCAAAACAAAAAAAGAAAAGAAATATATCAGTATGGCTATAACTATACTTTGTCAAAATTTGTTTAATATCCTTCCCAAACCGAAGGATAAGAATGTTATCATACTGTTATAGTTTTAAATAATCTGTGATATTTTAAAATGTACTATATATGGGTAAAATGGTAATCTTTCCATCTGATTATTAGTTATAACCTTTGCCTATATACCTGCTGAACTAGGGTCTTTTTATTTTTTGCTGTTGAACTCTTTATTTAGTAGGACACTAAACCCTTGACTATAATATAAATTAAAATTATGTTATCTCAAAAACTAAAAAAGGAAGAAAAGGAAGGAAGGAAGGGGGGAAGAGAAGGAGCAAGAAAGGTATTATCATTGAATTAGAATTTTATCCAGGAGCTGCACTGAATATGTTCTCTGTATTATAAGAAGAATTTTTAAAAGTACTTATTGATTTCTATATTTATTTATTTGAAAGAGCAGAAGTGTGAACAGGAAAGACAACAGAGTAAAACAGAGAGAGAAAGAGACAGAGAAAGAAGCATAGAGAGACAGAGAAAGAGATCTGTCTTTTTGTTTACCCCCAAATGGCCACGACAGACAAGGATGGGCTAGGCTGAAGCCAGGAGCCAGGAACACAATCCTGACTTCCCACATGGGTAGTAGGGAGCCAGCTATTTGGGCCATCTTCCACTGCCTTCCCAGGCACATTAGCAAGAAGCTAGATTAGAAGATGAGCAGCCAGGACTCCCTAAGGCACTCAGATATGGGATATTGGCATTGCCATTAGTGACTTAACCCACTGTGCACAATGCCAGTATCTTTAAAGTGAATTTTGCAAATAACTAATAAATTATGAAAAATAATAAAAATATGTCTTTGTCAAATGGAGAATTCAACTAAACACTAAAAATAACTTTGAGAATAAAATACTGGATTTTTATATCCCAAACATAGATGATTACTGTTACTTACCCATTGTCAAAGCCTTTTATTTGCTATTTTTGGAGCTCTTGGCTATCACTCACCCCCTACAGGGACATCCTCCAACTAATAAGTAATCCATATGGTTTTCCAAGTTGTTGACTGTCTTCCCAATCTTGAGATGGCTTTGAAGTCCTGTCCTGTTTGATAATTACTCACATGATTTGTTGAAATGTCCACCACAATGTTATCATTGTTTCATTTCATCCTTTGCCTAGTCTTTTTTTCCTTTCATTTCTCAGATGTTGATCTTGAGAACATTGCTAATAAAACTACTGTATACTAATCTCCATCTCTGCTTCCCAGAGACCCTAACTAATTAGAGCAAGCATATTAGACTATATGAGCATTCTTCAAAAAGTTCATGGAAAATGCATATTATGGGGGCATGAGCTGTGGCATAGCAGGTAAAGCCACTACCTGCAACACTGGCATCCCATATGAGTGCCCATTCGAGTCCTGGCTGCTCCACTGCTTATGCACTTGGGAAAGCAGTAGAGGATGGCCCAAGTGCTTAGGCCCCTTCTCCTAGGTAGAAGAATCTCCTGGCTTCTGGCTCGATTCTGGTTCAGCCCTGGCTGTTCTGGCCATCCGGGGGAGTGAACCAGCACATGGAAGATCTCTCTCTCTCTCTCTCTCCTCTCCTCTCTCTCTGAAACTCTGCCTTTCAAATAAATGAAAATAAATCTCAAAAAGATGCATATTATGAAAAAACTATGCATAGATTTTGAAATGTTTTTGCATCAAAATAAACATATAATTTCACTCTCTGCATACATTTGAAATTCTTTTGTATTTCTTCTGTAAGCAAAACTGCTGCAAATAAACTCTATTATTAAATATTTCCTGGGCCACAAATAGAATAACTGTATTATACTGTACCTAGAACAGAACTTCAGTGAAATACATTTCTTGTCCCTTCTGATTTTCAGGATTTTTAAATTTCAAACTGGCTTAAATAGGCTATTCAATTACTCTCTTAGTATTTGCTATTATGAAGCCTGTTTCTGCTAGTATATTTTGAAAATGCCAGGTGACCTGTCATTTTTTATAAATTATTTTTGGTCATTTCTACTTTTAAATCTCAGTTATAAATTAACAAACAGTTTTTAAATGCCTTGTGGCTTTGTATTAGATATATTTGAAAATGATGTTTATATCTTTTATTCCCTACAGAAATATTTAGACATTGAAAATCAAAAATCTATTCTAGTTTACATTTCTTTTTATTTGAACATTTTACTTAAATTGGAGAACTTGTTTAAATATGCTCAGATAATACCTGCCTTGATTTGGGGTTTTGTTTAGCAACCAAAAACACTTGTGGTCTGAACTTCCCTATTTCTTAATATCCTATTCCCATCATTATTTATATCAAGCCAACATAGCAAGAATGCGTCCTTATACATTTCATAATGAAAAGATATAAAATTGGATTTAATGGTCGACATAAACAGAAGGCAAAGTCACAATCTTGCAGTCTTCTCCTATGAAGGGTAATTACGTGAAGGCTAGCGGCCAGATGTCATCTCTTCCCCTCAGGCTCAGAACAAGGATAAGTAGGTTTCAACTCAACATGGGGGATTCAGAAAATCACACTCAGAAAGTCATCAAGAAGTCAGGTCATTTTCAGAGATGACTGCATTTAGACTTTACATTTCT
The DNA here is from genome assembly GCF_033115175.1 of Lepus europaeus. NCBI lineage: Eukaryota > Metazoa > Chordata > Mammalia > Lagomorpha > Leporidae > Lepus > Lepus europaeus. The sequence continues at coordinate 44,487,162 of NC_084843.1, read as the reverse complement.
TTTTTAAAGGAGATTCTATATTTGCTATGTAAACTATTTTTTAAAAAGAATTGATTTTTTTTTTTAAAAAATGTGTGTGGGTGTTGAGAAAAAAGGTTACTGAAAATTTTTTAAATATTTCAGTTTTCAATTTGATCAAATTAGCTATAAATTGAGTTGCTGTATATTTACTTTGATACTAGGAAAGGGAGTAGGAAGGACAGAGTAGCCTGTTGGGGTTTCTTCCATGATGTAATGTTCAATTTCAGCCCTCATTTGAAAAGCAAATCATGGAGCCCAAGTTCTCTTCTGCATATGAAGTGAAAGAAACTACTGTCTAGAAGCAGTATGGTAAAAGATTGCCATACTTGACTGCATACTTGTTCTAAACTTTGATGTTGAATCAATATTTCAATTACTGTATTATTTCATTTCTAAATGATTAGAGCCAATGATTTAATAATAAACTTACACAGTCAACAAGAATTTCCTAGTATAATACTGGAAAAAAATTTAAAACACCCAGACACATTAATTAAAAAATTGATAATTTCATATTAAATACATTATAATCATTAATAAAAGTGTGTGTTCACTCCCCATTGGCCACAACAGCTGGGGCAGGACCAGGCCAAAGCCAGGAACCAGGAGCTTTATTTGGGTCTCCCACAGGTGCAGGGGCCCAAGCAGTTGGGGCATCTTCTGTTTTTTCCCAGGCCATTAGCAGGGAGCTTTATGGGAAGTGGGGCAGCAGTGACTTGAAATTCAGGGTGCCCATATGGGATGCTGGCATTGCAGAAGGCAGGGCTTTATTCACTGTGCCACAACACCAGTCCCTGGAGAGTGGTTTTAGAAAGGCCACAAAACAGGAAGCTCTCCCTGCCTCTGTACCCATTGACAATGATAAAACAATCATTCAATTCAAAATGTTATGGAAACGTAGAACCTAGTTAAAACTATATAATACCCCATTGAAGGCCACAAATATGGATAAACATCTTTGAAATGGATAAGAGTAGCAATTTCACTTTATCTGTGTTAGCTCTCACCCATGTCACCCCAGCTCAGTGATAACGGAGATCCACCTGGTCCATGATTTCTCTCTTGGGTAAAGATCGAATGAAGTGTCTGATATCACTAGCTTTTTGGGTGCTTCTCAAGAAACCCTTTCTGTCTTACTCAGCTCAGAGCAGAGAGATTAACTGGCACATGGAGAATGCATAGGGGAAGCCAACAAACATGAGAGGGGCAGGAAATCCCAGCAGCCTGTCAGTCTTTCTTACACACACACACAGACTCACACACAGTGTCTCTCCCTCTATCTTGCTCTGCATTTCAAATAAATAAATAAATCTTAAAAAATATACAGAGTAGGGACCGACACTGTGGCATAGCAAGTAAAGCACATCCTATATGGATGCCAGTTCATGTGCTAGCTACTGTACCTCTGATCCTGCTCCATGCCAATGGCCTGAGAAATACAGTGGAAGATGGCACAAATGTCTGGGCCCCTGGCACCTGTGTAGGAGAACTAGATAAAGCTCCTGGCTTCAGCCTGGCCCAGTGCTGGCTGTTGTGGTCATTTGGTGGGTGAATCAGTGGATGCAAGATTCTCTCTCTGTTACGCTTTCAAAATAATACTTAATATTTGTGTGTGTGTGTGTGTGTGTGTAGAAAAGGAAAAGGTATAAAAATATCACTATCAAAAAATGAAAAGTAGCAAAATAAGAAAAGACTAAAATAACTACAAACAGCATTGGGAATAATGAATAAAATAGCAACAGGAACTCCTTACTTGTAAATAATTACCTTGAATGTCAATAGATTAAATTTGCCAATGAAAATCCATAAAAAGGCTTAAAATATAATAAAGCAAGACATGGCTACATGAGACTCACTTTAAATTCAATGACACATATAGGCTGAAAGTGCAGGGATGGAAAAAGATATTCTACACCAGTAATAACTAAAAAAAAGCAGGAGTGGCTACACTCATATCAGAAAAACATAACTTTAAATAAAAAAACTGCCACAAGAAACAAAGAAGTACACTATATAATGAAAAAAAGGATCAATTAATCAAAAAGATATAGAAGTGATAAAAAGTTCATGTAGGGTAGATAAACTTACTAGTCCTAAAGGACCTGCTATACTTTATTATATTTAGGAGAAAGACATGGAGAAATTCACAAACTAATGTATACAGTTATATTTCAAAGAACATGTATTTTTCAAACATAACTTTTCATGTATTTAATTATAAGTTTCAAGAAGCGGACAAAGAGAGAGAGAGAGAGAGAGGGAGGAAAAGAAAGAGGTCTTAACTGTGCTTCTCCCAGCAAATGACTGCTTTGGGCTGAGCAGACCTTGGCAAATCCCGAAGCCAGGAACTGAATCCAGGTCTGCCATGTTGGTGCAAGGAACCGATTACTTGAGGTGCAAGGCCCAAGGACCTGGGCCATCCTCCACTGCACTCCCGGGCCACAGCAGAGAGTTGGCCTGGAAGAGGGGCAACTGGGACAGAATCCGGCGCCCAGACTGGGACTAGAACCCAGTGTGCCGTCGCTGCAAGGCGGAGGATTAGCCTATTGAGCCGCGGCGCAGGCCTGAATGTAGTCTTAATCAGCATCTTTACCAGTTAGGCCAAACACTGCCCATTAGGGTCAAATTTCTACCCCCAAGTTTTCATTATTAAAACATAAGCGGTGACTATCATACCATTTCAGTGTTCATCTTGATCCCTGATGATGGATTCAGCTTCCATGTATAAGGAAGATTTTAACTATTGGAGGTAATATCATTTAACATTTCTGTGGTGATATTGGCATTATAATGTTCTGGATAAGCAATATTGAAAATTTAACAATATTTGGATACTTTTACATGGATAATTCCACATTGTGCTAAGTCAAATTGAAAAGAATTCTCACAAAATAATGGAAAAAAGTGATTCTATCTATAGAGAATAAATGTGCTTCTGTGACCACTATTAAATATTATGAACATGTTGACAATTCTGTTTCTTTCTCATTAAATTGCAATGTGTACACACACACATACACACAGGTATATACACCCTATATGTCTTAAATTCCTATAATTCAAGGAGCTTTGGGATAATCATGAAATCTAGTTCTCCAAAGATAGATTTTTTAATGATGATTGACAAGATTCACTACTGTACTGGCACTTTGAACACGCATGCTCAATGCGGTGATACTATTGTATTTGGAGGTTTATCAGATTTAAATATTCTTACAACTTATTAAAAAATGAATACCTTCCCTAAATTTATGGCAAACATTTAAAAAAAACAGTACTAGAGCTCCCCCTGGTGTCATTATGGTAGCTGAAACTAATAATCACATGCAAATATCTTGTCACTTCACTAAACAGTTGAATTTCAGGTTAGTATCTCAAATAGTTGGAAGACTGCTTAAAAAGGATTAAAGGTTAAATTAAGTTAAACTAAATTCTTGAAAATAATTAAATATTTATTATCAAATAGAGTTCTATAATTTTGAATTTAAAAGATACGTAGGTGTTCGGTCCTTTCAAATTTATTTCCCTATGAAAAATTTGACAGAAGAAAGTCTTTGCTAAAATTCATACAGTAGTTATTTTGGAATCTGGATTAGAAGCCATGCTGACATTCACTCTACTTGGGATGCCACTGGTGCATACTGCCTCTCTGTAGTTTAGACTTCTAAACTGAGTGCCTTGAACCAAAGTCTGCTTGTTTGCTTTCCAATTTTGAATGAAAATAAAAGTATAGGGAAATTAGAGCTAACTATATCTTAGAAAAGGATTGTTACAAAGAACATTATTTATTAATTTCATGCATACTGAGAATGTGTAGGATATTCAGAATACGATAAATCTTATTTTGAACATGACAGCTACAATAATTAGTTTACATAAAAAAACCATTGTTTTTATATTTGGTATGCTAAATATTTAACTCAATTTTCTGGATTTTTTAAAGCACCTAATAAGTCATAAAGAAGAAGAACCAATAATCAATTAAATTTAGAAAATTTGAAGCATATTGATTACTCTGTTTTGGGTCTCCTCTTCCCAGACAAGCTTATGAGAAATTACAATCCAAATGGGAACTGTGATGAATTTCTCTAATAATATTGATTTTTTATACTAACTTCTGAGATATATCTTGGGAAAAGCAAATAAAATTGATGTACCATGAGGCATAAGTACTGACATAATTCCTTCTTAATTAATTTTTTAAATAAACTAGTAAATCTTTACTACAGAAGAGATTAAAGAGTATCATTCCAAAGACTTTCTATTTCTTATATATTGAAATAACTATTACAGAATCATTTTAGGACAAAGTGTGTGTGTGTGTTGAGTGCATGTGTGAATAGGTAATAAAAATTTCATCGAAAACATCTTTTTCTTATCCAAAGTTCCATGACAATGCAGTTTATAGTATATGTTTACAGTAGACTTATAAACAGAAATACATGTTTCTAAAGATATCCAGCTCTCTGAATAGCTTCTTTTATAAATGCAGATGTATTTTTAATGAATGAGTGATACAATAAGGCTGTATGGTTTCAAAACATTTCACTAGCAATATCATGGAACTGTAACAGAAGATTTCTAGATGAAATATGTATATAAATATGTTAATGTGTTTACTACGGTGATGGTAAGTATATAGGAAAGAGATTATCTGCCAACAACAGAATCAGCATCCATAATCTGTCAGCAAAAGAGAAATTGGAGACTCTGAACAGAATCAATTCATAATGCTAGGTTTGCTTGGAAAACACTAATTGCTTGTGCAAATTCATTAATCACATCTTTATTCAATATTAAATAGTTAAATAAAAACTTGTGAAGAGGAACTGTAGCTTTTTTAAATAAGTAACTAGGTATACTAAATAAATTTAAACATTAAAGGAAAATTGAAAGAGCTACTTCTTTTAAAGGACTGAAATTCTAGAGAGCATTCATAAAATGAGCCTAACCAAATCTGTCAGTTATTAGTGTACAGAAAATAGGAATGATGTATTTTATTGTTCAGAAAAATTATCAAAATAAGGTCTGAATGATTTTGAGAGACTAAATTCAATTTGAAGGATAAATCGTAAGCTCTTCTTTAGAAAGATTTCTTTGGGCTGTGATTCTTCTGTGTATCAATGGTCTCATGGCATGTAGACAAAAGATATTCAAGCAGCTGAGCATCTGACCTAAGAATCTGTGACCGAGCGAAATGAAACTCTGTTGATCCAGGACATGGTTTGCTTAATTTCTTCAAACAGTGCCTTTGTGTGAACACATTGATTAGAGGGTGATTTAGCAAAAGAGGACACGCAGAAAGTTCAAGTTTGCTCATGTTCTTAGACTAAATAATAAGATCAAAGAGCTGCAAATATCACTGGAAATTTTAGTCACTAACAATTGTTATTCTAATTTAGCCACCACGTCATCGAGAAGAAAAAGGTCAAGTGAGTGAAAAGCCAAATTATTCTAAAATGATGTAATTAGCATGCATAAATATTTAAAATTTAAACATACACACAAATACATGCACATAATATTCTAAGGCTGGAAGTCCCCAGTTGCAGGGCTGCATGATTTTACATTAACTAGTGTAACTCATGTCTATGAATTGGTTTCTTTAAAGTTGAGTGAGAAGTTAAAGATGATTGAAGAGCAATTTCAGGTCAGAACTATTTAGAAATTTATTTTTCCTGTAGAACAAATTATATACCTGACTTAATAGAATGTATTTATTTTTGGCTATATTGCACATATGCTACATGTGAAAGAAATAGACAACAATAAATAAAGTATTTATTTACTTAATTGCTCATAAAGCAACTCTTTACAGTGTTACAAGTCCTTAGTCTGTAAAATACTTAATTAAATTATATAATTTCAAACAGTTATTATATACTGGCATAGTGACGTAATACTTTGAATTACTTACTAGCAAAAATTTTCTGGTCTTTCCCTGTTACTATGATCAGGGACATATATAGCCCAAGAATCATAATAGGTGTAAGTACAGGCAAGTCATCGCATAAAAACATATAACTGGAAGGGGTAATAATTTCATTTGTCCCAGGCCTTTGTATTCTCTGCTTGATTGAAATATTCTTCCTAATGAAAAGATACCTTGAGGAGCAGGGTTTACTATCACAGTGCTGGGGACTGGCACACTGCAGCATGACTCACCTGGTATTTCAAATGTAAATGCAGTACAGAAAGACCACACTTCGATTTTTTTCTCTAAAGTCATTATTGGCAAAATTTGTCACTACACATGTCTTCTCAAAATTTTAGTGAGTTTGACCTCTTGCTAATAAAAATCAGTTTAATTAGGTCTACTCAGTATTTTGTTGCCTGATTTAGTGTCTCTTCTCTATATGTATTTCAGGTGTCTTCCCTATTCCTCTTGAAATACACTCCTTGCATTGTAGTCACATACTTCTAAATCCTTTCATGTCAGTGGCATGAGATACAATATTGATTCAATGCAGGAGACTGCTGACAAGACTAACAAATACACATAGCAGGTTGCATGGCCCGTATTGCTGGCCCCTAGATCTTTCCTAATCACTGTCATTTTCCACTGCTAGCTGCCTTGGTGAAACAAGAGGAAAATTACTGGTCCCACCAGGTTTCCCTTCCAGTCATAGCTATGTATCTGACATTTTCCATGTAATGATTAAATTAACTCTGCCACATGTGTGTTGATTATTCACTTACATTTTATATAGAATACACACACCAGTTATTATTCTAGGATCTGGAATAGAGCAATACATACAACATGGAAAAATCCAAGCTTCAGAAATATATATTCTAGTCTATATGCAAACTAGAGTAAGATGATAGGAATTAAAATCTAGTAAGAATTGTTGCAAATCAAATTATCAAAGATGACAATTTCTAATACCTACATCCAAATAAAAAGATTACTTTTTTTTCAGTAAAGTAAAGTGAGTAGGGATAAATATAACTTCATATACCACAGCTGGACAGTGAACTAGAAAAACTGTCTAAAAAATCAAAAGATGGAACAGTCATTTGGTACAGAGGTTAAGATAATACTTGAGATGCCTACATTGTATCAGTCTTTGGGTTTGGGCCCTGACACTGCTCCCAATCCCAGCTTTATGCTAATACAGGCCCTGGAAGACAACAAATGATCACTTAGTACTTGGATCCCTACCTCCCATACGGGAGATTTTAATTGTGTTCCTGATTCCTGACAGCCCCAGCACTTGCAGACATTTGAAGAGTGAACCGCCAAATGAGAGATCTTTCCTAGTCTGTCAATCTTTGTCTGTGTCTCTGTGTCTTTCAAGCAAATAAAATAATTAAAGGACAAAAGAAAATCATTTACAAATTTTTTAGAAATGTATAGTTTTTTTCTAACTCTACTTTTAGCATTCATTCTAAGCAAAATATATACAAGTGAACACTGTTATTTAAGAAAATATTCCTATTTAAATTAGCTAGATACAAGTGAAGGGAAGCTTTAACACTCAAAGATAATTACTTTTAATAAATTAATTTGACATCATCTAATAATGGAAAAAAAATTGTGAATTTGTAAGAATAAAGTTTACTAGGGCCATTGCCGTGGTGGCTCACTTGGCTAATCCTCCGCCTGCGGCGCCGGCATCCCATATGGACACCTGGATCTAGTCCAGGCTGCTCCTCTTCCAGTCCAGCTCTCAGCTGTGGCCTGGGAAGGCAGTGGAGGATGGCCCAAGTGTTTGGGTGCCTGCACCCGCAAGAGAGACCAGGAGGAAGCACCTGGCTCCTGGCTTTGGATTGGCATAGCCCTGGCCTTAGTGGCCATTTGGGGGATGAACCAACAGAAGGAGGACCTTTCTCTCTGTCTCTCTCTCACTGTCTAACTCTGTCAAATAAATTAAAAAAAAAAAAGAAGAAAAAAAAAGAATAAAGTTTATTATCTAGAAGCTTTTGATATGGTTAACATTAAAAAACACACAACAGTATTTCTCTTTTGGGAAATTTTTATGAAAGTCATATATATGTGAAGGAACCTAAGAATGCAGATATTGTAAAACTTTTTTTAGCTTTTTGACAAAATTTTAATGAAGAGTCAGTTTTTTCTCAAAATTCAAATCTTGTGTTATAAATAAATCCTCATGCTTTGTTTAGACATGAATAAATATTAGAAATCTCTAACTACTTGCTATGGAAAACAAAACACTAAAATATGCATTTATCTCTTTATAATTCATATAAAACTATATTTCCAAGTAGTATAGCTTTTGTGGAAATTAAAAAACAATTGAATAAAATTAATAAAGGAAAAATTAATAGAGGAAAATTAGCAGTCTTCATGTTTCTTTGTCTCAACTTAAAATTTTATATATATATAACAAAAAGCAAATGACTTTTAAAATTATACTAAGCATTTTGTTAAGAATTCTCTAACAATTGGTTATAATCTGTAATTTCTTAATAATTTTCAAAATTTGTTAAGAATATTTGAATTTTCGGCCGGCACTGTGGCTCAATAGGCAAATCAGCTGCCTTGCGGTGCCGGCACACCGGGTTCTAGTCCCGGTTGGGGCACCGGATTCTGTCCCGGTTGCTCCTCTTCCAGGCCAGCTCTCTGCTGTGGCCCGGGAGTGCAGTGGAGGATGGCCCAAGTGCTTGGGCCTTGCACCCCATGGGAGACCAGGAGAAGCACCTGGCTCCTGCCTTCGGATCAGCACAGTGCGCCAGCCATAGCAGCCATTTGGGAGTGAACCAACAGAGGGAAGACCTTTCTCTCTGTCTCTCTCTCTCACTGTCCACTCTGCCTGTCAAAAAAAAAAAAAAAAGAATATTTGAATTTTCTTGTTGTTTTGATTTGCAGTTCCATTATGGCTAGTGATGTTGATAATTTTTTCATATATTTGTTAGCCATTTGTGTTTCTTCTTTTGAGAACTGTTTATTGAGGTCCTTTGCCCATTTATTAACTGGATTGGCTGTTTTTTTGTTGAGCCTTTTGAGTTTCTTATATATTCTGGGTATTAATCTTATGTCAGGAAGCTTACAAATGCTTTTTTCCCAATCTATTGGGTGTCTCTTGACCCTCCTGATTATTTCCTTTGCTATGCAGAAGCTGCTGTGTTACATAAAATCCCATTTATGTAGTTTTACTTGTGTTACCTGTGCTTTGAGGTCTTATCTAACAAGTAATCACCTACTCCAGTGTCTTGAGGTTTTTCCCCTACGTTTTTTTCCAGCTTTTTTGGTGGAATGTTAGGCTTTTCCATGTAGAACATCATGTCCTCTGTCAACATGTATATTTTCACTTCATTATTTCCAGTTTTGATGCCCTTTATTTCTTTCTCCTACCTAATTCCTTCTGCTAATATATGTAGTGCCATACGGAGTAGAAGTGGTGGAAGTGGACAGCCTTGTGTTCTTCTATGTCTGAGGGGATTTGATTTCAGTTTTTTCCCTCAGTATGATATTGACTGTTGGTTTGTCATATAAAGCCTTCATTATTTTGAGGTATGCTCCTTCCATACCTAATTTGTGGTAGGTTTTATCACGAAGGAATGTTGAATCTTATGAAATAATTTCTCCACATCTATTCAGATGACCATGGGATTTTTGTCCTTCATTTTTATTGGATTTATTATGTTTATTGATTTGCTAAGTTTAAACTACCCTTGTATCTCTTGGATAAATCCCACTTGATCAGGATGTATCATCTTTTTGATGTGGTTTGCTAATATTCTATTGAGAATTTTTGCATCTATGTTTATCAAGTATATAATTCTGTAGTTTTCTTTTCATCATGTATCTTTTTTCACTTTTGGAATCAGAGTGATACTGGATTCATAAAAAAAATTTGGCAGTGTTCCATGTTTTTCAATATTATAGAATAGTTTGAAAAGCATTGGAGTTAGTTCCTTTTTAAATGTTTTGTAAAGCCATCAGATCTTGGACTTTTCTTTGAGGGAAGATTTAATTACTTATTCAATCATGTTATTTGGTATGAATCTGTTTAGATTTTCCAAATCTTCTTTTTTAATATTGGTAGGTTATAGGTATCCAGGAATTTATATATTTCTTTGAGGTTTTCCAGTTTGTTAGCATACAGTTTTTATTGTAGTTTCTTATGACCCTTTAGATTTCACCTCACCCCAATCAGAATGGCTACTATCCAAAAAATAGAAAGTAACAAATGCTGGTGAAGATGTAGAGAATGGGGAACTTTTATGCACTATTGGAAGGAACGTAAATTAGTGCAGCCATTGTAGAAAGCAGTGCAGAGATTTCTTTTTTAAAAAATAAAAACCTGCAAATAGGAAATAGACTATCCTTATGATCTAGCAATCCCAGCAACTGAGTTCACACAAACCAGACCCCTCCCAGGTTACTATTGTCTTCACTGTTTTCCACACTGAGGCTAAATATCACATGCTATTTACAAATATTTCATTTCTTTTTAGCATCTGTAATTTGATTTTTTTCTTTCAAATGAAATTTAATTTTAGGATGCTTTTAAATGTTCTAAAAAAAGATATTGTGAAGTGGTAGTAAAACTTGCCATATATCCCACATCTAGCTTCCCCTATTATTAACATCTCATATTAGTAAGATATATTTGTTACAATTAATGAACCACATCTACTTTCCCTAATTTTTTAAATAATTGTTTATTTGAAAGGTTCAAAGAGAAGGAGAGAGAAGATGAGGAGAGGAGAGGAGAGGGGAGGGGAGGGGAGGGGAGGGGAGGGGAGGGGAGAGCAAATGTCTTCCACACCCAGGTTCACTCTTCAAATAATCACAACAGCCAGGGCTGGAACAGGTGGAAGCAAGGAGCCAAAAACTCCATCCAGGTGTCCCACATGGGTGGCATGGGCCAAGCACTTGAGACATCAACCACTGCTTTCTCAGGTGCATTAGCAAGAAGGTGGATCAGAAATGAAGTAGCTGAGACTTGAACTTCCAAATGCAGGCATCACAAGCTGTGGTTTTATCCATTGTGCCATAATGCCGGCCCTTGCCCTACTATTTTTTCCAAACTTCCTCTAGCCTCTCCACCTTACCCAGCCTCCAGTAATCTAATCAACATTTCATGTCTGAAGTGAGATTTTATTAATATTAATAGTAGTTTGTTATTACTGCTCCCACCTAGGAGGGGAAAGTGTGGGATTTGTTTTTATGTGTCTGGCTTATTTCACTTAATATTATGTCTTCCAGTTGCATCCATTTTGCTACGGGCTGAATAATGGTCCATTGTGTATATACACCATTTTCATTATTCATTCATCTGATAGTGGACATCTTGGTTGACTCCATATTTGCACTACTGTGAACAGTTCTGCAATAAACATGGCAGAGCAGGTATCTGATACAATGATTTCGTATTTTCGGAATATATACTCAATAATGGTACTGCTGAATCATATGGCAGTTCTAGTTCTAGTTTTCCAAGAAAGCTATATACTGTTTTCTGTACTCTCTGTACTAATTTATATTCCTACCGACATTGTATAAGGACTCCTTTCCCCATGTTCTCCTCAGCGTTTATGGCTGTCTTTTTGTAATAGCCATTCTGACAGGGGTGAGGTGGTATCTTACTGTGGTCTTGATTTCCATTTCCTTGATGGCTAGTGTATTAGTATTTTGTTTTCATATATTTGTTGGCCATTTGTACATCTTTTTTTTTTTTTTTTAATTTTTGACAGGCAGAGTGGACAGTAGAGGGAGATAGAGAGAAAGGTCTTCCTTTTTGCCGTTGGTTCACCCTCCAATGGCTGCCGCAGTAGGCGCGCTGCGGCCTGTGCACCGCGCTGTTCCGATGGCAGGAGCCAGGTGCTTCTCCTGGTCTCCCATGGGGTGCAGGGCCCAAGCACTTGGGCCATCCTCCACTGCACTCCCTGGCCACAGCAGAGAGCTGGCCTGGAAAAGGGGCAACGGGGACAGGATCGGTGCCCCGACCGGGACTAGAACCCGGTGTGCCAGCGCCGCAAGGCGGAGGATTAGCCTGTTAAGCCACGGCGACGGCTCATTTGTACATCTTTTGAGAGCTTTCTATTTGGGTCCTTTGTCCATTTCTTAATTGAACTGGTTGTTTTTCTGTTGTTAGTTTTTTTTTAGTTCTTGATATATTCTGGATATTGATTCCTTGTTATAAGTAGCTGGCAAATATTTTCTCTCATTCTGTGGTATGTCTCTTCACGCCATTGTTTCCTTCACTGGGCAGAAACTTCTGAACTTGATATAAACCCAATTTTCTAGTTTTTTTTTTCTTGTTTGAACTTTTAGGGACTTCAAAAATGATTTCCTACACCAACATCTTGAAGAATTTCCCCTATGTAGTCTTCTAGCAATTTCATAGTTTCAGGTCTTGCATTTCAGGTCTTGCATTAATTAATCCTACCTCCTAAGAGTTATAGGTCTTTTGAAATCCTTGATAATCCCTAATCTACTAATATTTGAAACTGTGCACATTAATTACAAATTCAATTTTCCTCTTTTTCACCTCTAGTAGGTTCAAAGTCTTTCACAAATAAAAATAATGTTAAATTATTTTGATGGCAATTGACTAATATTTTTTGAAATACATTTACAACAATGTAGAAAAATGCTTAAATGGGTTAATCAGAATAAGTTATCTGTTGCAATTGAAGAAAGAGTAAACCAACCTTCTGAGGAAATGAATCATGCATTATAATTACTAATCATTATAGTAAGTCTCTTGTATTTTTTGCATTTGACATCAAATTCAACTCTCAATATTTTTTTCCTAATCAGCTAAGCAGGAAAAAATGATTTCAATTGGAATACTCTGATATGGATTTAGTTATAGAGATTTATCTGATTTTAAGCAAGTATATCAAATGAATTTATATATCCAAAATCTCTAATATAATCTCCTTGAAGATCCACACCCACCAGGATATGAATCATTGTGGATGAATAATGCATGTTTAGGTACAAAAAACGTCACTATGTTTTTTATAATATATTCTATTATTAGGAATCTCATGACTTCTCCTTTGTTGTATAGCATTACCAAGATCTTAGCAGTTTAAAATAAAGGACATCATTTGCTTGCAGTTCTGTAGGCAACAAGTCCTGTAAGGAAGGCATGACTAGGTTTTTATCTGAAGATTTTACAAGGCTAAAACCAAGGTCACAGGCAGGCTGAGTTTTCTTCTGAAGGTTTTGAGGAAAAACCCATCGCAAGATTACTTTTTTGCTTTCTTTCTCTTTTTTAAATATTTAATTTATTTATTTGAGAGGCAGAGTTACAGAAAGAAAGAAAGAAAGAAAGATCATCTATCATCTGGTTCACTCCCCAAATGGCTGCAACAGCTGGAGCTGGGACTTCCAGGTCTCCCATGCATGTTCAGGGGCCCAAGAACATGGCCCATCTTCCACTGCTTTCCCAGCCACAGCAGAGAGCTGGATTGGAAGAGGAGCAGCCAGGGCACTAACTGGTGCCCATATGGAATGCCAGTGCTGCAGGCAGAGGCTTAGCCTACTATGCCACAGCACACAGCACTGATCACTCTTTTTTTTTTTAAAAAAAATATATATAATTAATATATATATTTGTATATGTATATATGTACATATATGTGTGTGTATACACACACACACACAGAGAGAGAGAGAGAGAGAGACAGAATCTATCTATCTACCATCTTCTGGTTCACTCCCCAAAAGGCCTGGCCAGGTCAAAGCCAGGGACCTGAAACTCCATCTTGGTCTCCCCTGTGGGTGACAGCGGCCCAAGCACTTGGGCCATCTTGTGCTGCTTTCCTGCACATTAGCAGGACGATCAGAACTGCAGCAGCCAGAAATTGAAATGGCACTCATATGCTCATATGGTATGCCTGCATTGCAGATGGCAGTTTTACTTGTTGCATCACAATACCAGCCCCACATAATCACTCTTGTTGATATAATTCTATTTCCTGGGTTGTAAGATTTAGTTCTCCAATCCTGTGATGCCAGCAATTGCTTTCAGCTTTAAAAATGAGACCATATGATCTCTTAGAGAGTTCACACATAGAAGTTTGCTTTTTCTAGGCCAGGTAGCACATCTCTCCAACATTTTCTTTTTCATTGAGCTAGAGATTGGGTCATGTGTATATAATTCATTTTATGTGATTCACCCCTGCATACATAATCTCTCTATATCAAGGTTAACTGTAACATATAACATAAACTAATCATTAGAAATAAAACCATTATCTCTACATTCTTAGGGATTATATAGGACACACATACCCTGAAGAAAGAAAACTCAGTAGTCTCAGACATTTCATAGAAATATACACAATTGCATTATGCTACTTTGTCATCTTCAAAAAGTTTACAGATAATGCGTATTATAAAATCACTATTCATAGATTTCAATTTTTCTTCCTGAACTTACAATTTAACTACATTTCCCACTAATGTCTTAAACTACCCTCTTATAATGATGTGCACAAATTTTAAGATTAGCCTATTTTGGGGCTGGTGCTGTGTAGGTTAAGCCTTTGCCTGTGGTACTGGCATCCCATATACGCACTGGTTTTAGTGCCTCATGCTTCCCACTTCCCATTCAGCTCCCTACTAGTGGCCTTGGAAAGCAATGGAAGATGGCCAAAGTTCTTGGGCCCCTGCACCCACACGGGGGACCCTGAAGAAGCGCCTAGCTTCAGATTGGCCCAGCTTTGGCCATTGCAGCCATTTGGGGAGTGAATTGAAGATGGAAGACCTCTTTCTCTGCTTCTCTCACTCTCCATAAGTCTGCTTCCGAAATTAATAAATCTTTAAAAAACAAAAGGATCAGCATATTTCTTTGTCTTTCTGTCAAAAATCCCACATACAATACCGATGAATGTTCTTGAGCATAATTTTTTCACCACCTTCCAGTTTACACTTAACTTTCAATTATACCTTTTTAAGCACCCACAATAACATTTTCCTTTTTTTAAAAAAAATTGAATTTGCCTTAAAATGAGGGGGAAATCAACTAATAAAAATTATCAAATGAGGTATGAAGAAAGAGTATAATATATTTTGGTATAAGAAAAGCTCCTTCCAAATGAACTATGCATGCCATTTCAGTGCGTGAGTCTAATGATAACAGGTTTGGTTACTGGGGGTTAATTTGGCAGACCCACTAGTTACATGCTTTGCTCTATGTGATATACTGTAGCTCTACTGTTTGATTTAAATTGTGTGGCCCAGAATAGTTCCGAGAATGGAGTATGAGTTCTTACTCCTTCTGCCTATTCAGTCTAAGCTATTAACGTTGACAGTATTGAGAACATAAATGTGCTGAATTCTTTAGACAGTTTTAAGAGATCAATAAATGGTGGACAGTCCCATAGAAAGGCAAAATGGTAGAGGGATCTCTGCTGATCTGAATTTAAGTCTTAGGTCTACTACTTACTGAAAAACAGATTTAATGTTTTTAAAAGTTGTCTACTTCTTTCTATGAAATGGCAGTGGAAACAGCTCACTGCCATGTGATAACTATATGATAAAATACTTCGTGTAAATAACACCTGTGAAAATCAAAGACACTTTTGTTAAATAATTTAATATTCCACAATACAAACAGTTCATACAAAATAATCTGTAGCAGTATACCCTTGGATATTTGAGATGATATTATATTACTTATTTCATATATTACTACTTTTTCTTTTGGGAAATGTTGGGTATTTCAACATTTTTTTGAATTAGAATTACAGACTTATGGCTGGCATTTACTGAGAACACTTTAGCTCATTGATTAGAATGAGTACTACAGAGTAATGAGCACAGAAAATCTATTTCTTATGCTGGCTTCAAGTTCTAGCAATTTGGAGCATAAATGGATGATCTCTTAGTTCTTAGAAAGTACTACTTATAATCCTTATTTATTGAGGTGTTACAAGGATTAGTACTTGTAAAACATTTTTAAGATTCCAGTTTAAAGCTATTTTAGGAGTATCAAAAAATCATTGCACAAGCTTAATTTCCAATTCTACAGGAAGAGTTATGCGTGGGCTCTTTATTATTAAATGAATGTGTGGGATGATCCAGCTTACTGTGATTGTAACAGTCTACTAGATTAATGTAAATTTCATTCTTGTAATGTTTTCTGATAGAGACTTTTATACTTCAAAACGCACAATCAGAATTTGGATACCAAAGCTGGAGTTCAAGTCATTGAGCTCAAGATAATGATCTACAAACTAATCTAAAGCAATTTGAATGAAAAATTTTAAGCAGAAGTCCCTTTCTCTTTTAAAAGTGAAGTTACTCCCTATCAAAAGGTTATCTAGCAGCAGGACTTGAATAAGACCTGAAAGAATACATAGACCTAACTCCACTCGCCCCCACTTACATATACCCTTCATTCATTATTTCTGAATAAGTATATATGACACAATTAGGATGGAAAAAAGAGTTCAAAAGACAATATTGTAGATGTAATAACAATAATGAATATTTTTCATGCAAATTAAGATGTATTTAAAGTAAATTACAGAAATGAAAACCTAAGAATTAAACTGAAAGAGAATATGATGACAAAGCACTGTAAGTTTTTTGAGGGGATCTAAATCATTCCTCAAAGTTGATGACCCTTAGGGATACTATGGAATTAAAAATAGCAAACTCTTCATGGAAGCATATTCAATCTCATATTGCAATGAAGAAATTTAATCAAGGATCAGTATTGTGGCACAGTGGGTGAAGCCACAAGTTCAATACCTGGCTGATCCACTTCCAAAACTTTTGTCTGCTAATGCACTTGGGAAAGTAGTGGAAGTCAGCTCAAGTACTTGGGCTTTTGCCTCCCACGTGGGAAACTTGCATTAAGTTCCAGGCTCCTGGCTTCGGCCTGGCCCAGCCCCAGTCCTGGCATTTGTCTGAGGAGTGAGCCATCAGGTGGAAGACCTCTCCCTCAGTCTACCTTATCATTCTCTGTAACTCCGCCTTTCAAATAATTTTTAAAAATCTTAAAAGGTCAAAATAATCAGAATGTATCAACTAACATGGCAAAAATAAACACCTAATATCCCATCATTCCTGGACTTCATAATTTTTTTCAACTGATTTTGTATGTAATGTATTTATGTATTTAATGCATTTATGGGATCTATGCCAGGCTAACTAATGTATCATTCTACTCATTAAAGTTCTTTGATCAAAATAGAGGGAGTTGTCCATAGGGATAATGTGTTGCCTACTATCCCTGTCTGCCAAAAATGCACATATTATTGGAACTATTGTGGAAAATTGTGAGGCCAATCAAGTTTTGGGCTGGGCAGGGACCAACAAGGAATGAGTACATTCCTGTCTAGCACATCATAGAAAGTAAAATAAGAGGAAAGCTGAGATCCCTGCATCGATGAGTAAAGAACAAACAGGAAAGATGCTCAAATTTCCTCAAGTTTGGACCTCTTGCTAATCATTTTATCCCCACCTCCCAATACAGAACTTAACCATTCATAGCATCTTGATGAATGACATCTAAAATTTGAGTAACAGCTGAAATGGGTCTATATATGAGTTCACCAAAGTTCCTAAGATTACTTTGGAAAATTAGAAGATATGATTATGGGTTTTAATATGTTTAATCATGTTAATCAGCATCACTAATTCCATCTCTACACTTGATACATCAGAAACCTACTAATTTTGATATCATCAAAGACTTCACATCGATGCTTCTCTGATTGATCCATGTCTTTTTTGAAAGATGACATATTTCTTATCCAATCAACTCTCAGGTATATGCTGTTGGAGAAACCTAGTAAATGATTCTAATTAAAAGTTTTAGATTTGGATAATGTTATTCACTAAATTTTAAGTTCATCCAGGGAGGACAGGTTTCTATTAATTTTTAAGTTTATTTTTTATTTTTTTACTGTAAAGTTTATTAAAAGTTGAGAAAGAGGAGACTCACATGCATAGGCATTGGAGATAGGATACAATTTAATTTATATTAGTATTTATAATACCAAAATAAATTGATAATGATAAAATTAGGACTGTTGCTTTATCTTGGCTGCTTTTACTCTATAGTCTATTCTCATCCTAGTAGACTGAATTCATGTCCTTTTTGTTTCTTATCTCAAAAAGATTAATCTAAAAATAAAGGTATATATATATATATATATATATATATATATATCTGTGTGTAAACATATACATACCATTATTACACTACCTTACATTATATTAATAACAGTATGGTATAAGGTATAATTCAATTGTCCAAAATCAACACCCTCTTCATGTATTGGATTTTCTTATGAAAATCACCTAACATCAAAGCTAAAGAGACTTTAGAAGTCAGTTAAGGTATACATATATTATATAAATCATAACATAATTCATGTTGACTAAAAGACTTGGCAGAGATTACACAAGGAGTTGTTTCCAATTAGGACTAGAACATAGGCATTTGGCATTCAGATAAGACCGTGCTGATAGTTTTAAAATTGATGTAATACACTTTCAGTCTGCTTGGGCCTATTTTATTGCCTTATGTCAACTGAATATTAGCTCTCTTACCAACTGCATGTACAATGGCGTACCAATTATGGCTTGAAATTGGCCATGATGGAAATAATTATATCATGGAGATAGAAAACCAATACAAGTTAGGGCTCTACCTTCCTCAGAAATGATGGTAAAAGGAATCAGTATTGCACTCTCAGAAAACTTCTAGAAGGTTTCCAGGAATAAGGATTCTTTTAAGATAATAAATTACCACATCCACAACTAATACAAAATAAAAAATTCTAGAAAATATAAGTACTGATTAATAAATCTTGAACAACTATACATGTACATGGCATTAAAATTATGTAAATGGATGGTTCACAGTGATAGTTATCACTATGAAATGGGAGTGGATTCAGAAAAAAACAGGGAAAAGGCTATAATAATCTACGTAATATGAGATTGAAGTTGGAAACTACATATCAACACAATTTAATGTAGGTATGGATGAATAGAGGCACACATGTAGAAATATTTAGTGATAGTTCATCCATGCCTATATAATGTAGAGACATATTTGATTTCCCTTTAGCTGAGAGTCATTTCATAGTACCAGCAAGAAAGTACCTTTGCATAAACCTCTCTTTCAGAATATGAACTATACCACAGGCCCTGTGGGTGGTGTTAAGAGGACTTTAAAATGCTCCATACAGGTTTTATTGCCTGATATGTTCACATGAATTCTGAGAAGTAAAGATAAGCCTTGAGGTTCACAGAATAAAAGTGGAATCTCAGTGCTGCTAGAGTCTGATTAAGGTGACTTTCACCACCTCCTCAGCTTGAGTAAAGTTTTGACAGCCTTCTTCTCAACTCGAGTCCTGACTGCCCATGACCTCCTCTTTCTTAGAACAAGTTTGTTTTTAAGAAAACTTGTCGTTGTAAATTCTTCTCTGTCCTTTGAGATACAAATCTTTTCAAAAGCCTCTTGCTAGTTTTGCATCCCTGGCTTGGTTTTCTCTAGAACCTGGGAGCCATCCCTTTGGAATGTAATCTTTAAAGAGGATATTACCTCTATCTCCCAGTTGCTGTGGAAAGGTGGTATTCTAATGTCAGCAGGCACCTAGCTGCAAGTTGGAAAAGTATCTACTATCCTGAAGATAAGAACAGGCTTACTTTTTCATTGCGTGAAGCCAGTCAGCAAACAAGATGGTTGATTTCCCTCTCACACCAGCTTTCCAGACTCATTTCTCGCCCCCCTTTCTCTCCCATTACAACAATCCTGAATAAGATCTGTGAAAATTTTGTTTTCATAGTCAAATATGAGTTCCTAGCTATAGACCCATAAATGCTTTAGTGGGTAAACCCAAAATAAGGTTCTGGCATCAAACAGGATTTCTGATCATTTAGAAAGGTTCTACAACATGGAATGAATCTATGACATGGAATGATCCTCTAATTTGATTTGGTTTTGTTCTGATAAAATTTAAATGTAAATTCACTTCTCTCACCAGTCCTATATGTAATTTTCCCAATACACTCATCAAAGCCATCTAGGCTTTACCATAACTGAGATTTTTTTTTTTGTTTTTTCCCAAAGGAGTCACTGTGCACTAATCTCCCAAGCAGTACCTCTGTCCTAAAAGAGTTGTATTAGGAGAGTTAACAATAAAACTTGCTTTCAATGATTTACACAATTTTAGTGTATTAAGTGGAGGATATACTTATGTCTCATAATTTTAAATAGGCCAAAGAGTCCAACTCCATTGCTTGTTTTCTTAGGTACTTCTTTAATTGATGACAAAAATTGTTCCCAAAGACTTATTTTCTTTTAATATGTTAAGTGGAGGATACTCTTACGTCTCATAAGCTACAGTTTTATCTAAATGCTTACAATTATATATACCATTCTTGAGTGCTACTTTAAAGTTAATTAAGTTTCTCCACCAGAAATCAATCCAAACATCTGCAGCCAACTTATATTTGATCAAGGATCTAAAACCAACTCCTGGAGTAAGGACAGTCTATTCAACAAATGGTGCTGGGAAAACTGCATTTCCACATGCAGAAGCATGAAGCAAGACCCCTACCTTACACTTTACATAAAAATCCACACAACATGGATTAAAGACCTAAATCTACGACCCAACACCATCAAATTCTTAGAGACAATCGGAGAAACACTGCAAGATATAGGCACAGGCAAAAACTTCTTGGAAAAGATCCCAGAAGCACAGAAAGTCAAAGCCAAATTTAACAATTGGGATTGCATCAAATTGAGAAGTTTCTGTACTTCAAAAGAAACAGGAAAGTGAAGAGGCAACAGACAGAATGGGAAAAAAATATTTGCAAACTATGCAACTGATAAAGGATTAATAACCAGAATCTACAAAGAGATCAAGAAACTCCACAACACCAAAACAAACAACCCACTTAAGAGATGGGCCAAGGACCTCAATAGACATTTTTCAAAAGAGAAAATCCAAATAGCCAACAGACACATGAAAAAAATGTTCAAGATCACTAGCAATCAGGGAAATGCAAATCAAAACCACAATGAGGTTTCACCTCACCCCGGTTAGACTGGATAAAGAAATTATGGGACATGTACTCTATAGAATATTATACAGCAATAAAAAAACAATGGAATCCAGTTATTAGCAACAAAATGGAGGAATCTGGAAAACATCATACTGAGTGAAATAAGCCAGTCCCAAAGGGACAAATATCATATGTTCTCCCTGATCGGTGACAACTAAGGAAACTTGTTGAAGTGAAATGGACACTATGAGAAACAGTGACTTGATCATCCCTTGTTCTGACTGTTGATGAGCAACTTAATACTTTATCCCTTTTAGTATTTTTTTTTGTTCTACTTAATACTATTGGTTGAACTCTGAAATTTAACACAAAATTATTCTTAGGTGTTGAAATTTAACTGAAAAACGCTCGCTCTTAAATATGAGTGGGAATAAGAGAGGGAGGAGGTGTACAATTTGGTACATTCTCAATCGGACCTGCCCCAAATGGTAGAGTTAGAAACGTGCCAGGGGATTCCAATTCAACCCCATCAAGGTGGCATGTACCAATGCCATCTCACTAGTCAAAGTGGTAAGTTTCAGTTCATAATTGATCATAATGATAGGACTAAGAGTCAAAGGAATCACAACAAGACTACTGTCTGCTAATACTAACTGAAAGAATTAACAAGGAGAGAATGATCCAACATGGGAAGTGGGATACACAGCAAACTCATAGAATGGCAGATGTCCTAAACAACACTCTGGCCTCAGAATCAGCCCTTAAGGCATTCAGATCCAGCTAAAAAGCTCATGAGAGTATTTTAGGCATGGAAAGCCAAGATACTTCGGGGGAAAAACAAAACAAAACAAAAAAACCTAAATGAAAGATCTCTGTGAGCGAGATCCCAGTAGAAAGAATGGGCCATCAAAGAAGGAGTACCTTTCTCTGAAGGGAGGAGGGAACTTCCATTTTGACTAAGGCCTTATCTAAATAAGATAGGAGTTGGCAAACTCAAGAGGCTTCCATAGCCTTGGCATCTCATGACAAGAGCCTTGGGTGATTACTGACGCCATGAACAGGAGTGTCAATTGTTAAATCAACAACAGGAGTCCCTGTGCACTTACTCCTCA
The DNA here is from genome assembly GCF_033115175.1 of Lepus europaeus. Classification (NCBI taxonomy): domain Eukaryota; kingdom Metazoa; phylum Chordata; class Mammalia; order Lagomorpha; family Leporidae; genus Lepus; species Lepus europaeus. Next base: position 44,465,064 of record NC_084843.1, on the reverse strand, counting down.
TGTAGGATCTCTGTCCTTAATGTGTTGTACTATGTGAATTAACAGTATAACTAGTACTCAAACAGTACTTTACACTTTGTATTTATGTGCGGGTGCAAACTGTTGAAATCTTTACTTAATATATACTAAATTGATCTTCTGTATATAAAGATAATTGCAAATGAATCTTGATATGAATGGGATGGGAGAGGGAGCAGGAGATGGGATGGTTGTGGGTGGGAGGGAGTTTATGGGGGGAAAATCCATTGTATTCCAAAATCTGTACTTTGGAAATTTATATTTATTAAATAAAAGTGAAAAAAAATAAAGTTAATTAAGTTTCTCAAAAATAAAAGAAAACAAAAGAGGTGAAATTATCTTTGAGATGTAATGATTTTGAAAAGCCCTTGTCTCAACTATTGAGAAACATTTTTTTCTTCTATTTTTTATGCCTAAAATATGCAGCCTCTATGCATTTTACTTTTTTAATGGTCACAGGGAATGTAGTATGATTATTTTTCTACTAAAACTTATAATGTTTTTGAAAACAATGAACAACTGGTTGTAAACAGCATTGCTGTAAAGCTGATTAATAAAAAAATTGGAGAATGTTTTGAAATGAAATGCACATTGCACTTTCTCAAGAGGGCAGTCTTGACCTACCAGTTTGCTTCATGAGAATAGCGGCGTAGTGATGGCCAAACTGCTCTTTCAAGAAGTATAAAAAATACTGATTTTTAACATGTGAATAACATAAATCGTTCATTTACTTGTTGTAGAATACCTTGAAGGCTAAGAAAAACATGTTTGGACATCATACTTTGCCTTCAGAGAAGCTGCTGTGTGGCTTTCATAGTTAAAATACGTATGATAAAGAAAGTACCATCTTATCATTACTTAGGTTGTTCAAATGAATTCCACAAGCCAGTGTGCAATCTAGTAGTGAGAACTGTTGAGCCTTCCCATCAGCAAGGTACACACATTTATCTACCCACAACTAACCTGTACTGGACTCTCTACCAATTGACTAGATAATACAAATGACTGCTAGGAAGATCATGACTTACAGGAGAGTTGTGATTGAAAATAATGAGCATTTTTACAACAGTTGTGTTTCTGCCTGTTAGCATGTGGTGCTACATTACAGAGTGCTTTCCTGACACAATTGTGCCAGGTAATGTGCAAAATCATTATGCTTCCAAATTAAGTTAAATTCTAATGTGAACATAGTGAATTCCATCAGATGGAATAATTATTTTTGCAAAAATCAATCTGTACCAATGACACAATTATTCCCATATAAAAGTGAATGCTTTTGATTTACTAGATGTTTACATATTTTACACACTTTATCAATATTTATTAAAACCTAAAAGAGGTAATAATTATAATTGTACACCTTGATTATACATTTATGGAAACAGTATCTACATTACCAGTACTGTACAAATCTTCAGTGTTTTTCCCTTCATGAAAATTCATTCCCATCTGGCTTTTAATACTATATACAATATTTTTCAATATTATGTGAATGGAATAGCACTGTATTTGCTAATTTGTGTATGGCTCCTTTCATTCAACATAGTGTTTGCGAATTTCATCTATGTATTTATTTGTAGGTATAATTTGTTCATTCTCTCTCTTTTTTAAAGATCTTGTTTATTTGTAAGGTACAACGTCAGAGAGAGAGAGAGAATCAGAAAGACATCTTCTATCAGCTGATCGACTCCCTAAGTGGTTGCAACAGTCTGGGCTGTTGGTGAACATAAATATAGAGTTTTATTGGATATATACCTAGGTATAGAACTGCATTCAAAGAAAATACTCAAGCTGTTCACTTTTAGTGCCACACAGTTTTCATTTGTGGCTATACCAATTTGTACTTCTTGGCAGACTGAGAATTCTAGTTGTTCCATGTAATCATGAGTTTGCCTTTTCACATGAATCATTCTTTTAAGATGATGCTGATATGGAATTAGAGTAATAATTAGCATTTCCCTGATCTCTACTTAAGCTGAGCACCTTTTCAATAGCTTACTGGTAACTTGGATTTTTTTTAATAGAAAAAAATGTCAAATTCTTTTATTTTTTTCTATTGGGTACTTGAATTTTGATAATTATTAACAATCAGACCTATTACTCTATAATTAAATAAAAATTATATGATTTGATAAAGACATAAGAGGTTATTTGATTAGTAATAGTGACCTACTCTATTCCTTCATTAAAAATGACTAGAAACCACGAGTAGCTGATGTTTGTTTTAAAAACTACATTGCTTGAGGCTGGTGCTATGGTATGGCAGGTGGGGCTACCGCCTGCAGTGTCAGCATCCCATATGGGCGCCAGATCGAGTCCGAGCTGCTCCACTTCTGATCTAGGTCTCCACTGTGGACTGGGAAAGTAGTAGAGATGACCCAGGCCCTCGGGCCCCTGCACTCGCATGGGAGAACCAGAAAAGGCTCCTGGCTCCCGGCTTCGGATCAGCACAGCTCCGGGCATTGCGGCATCTGCGGTGAACCAGAAGATGGAGGACTTCTCTCTCTCCCTCTCCCTCTCTGTGACTCTGCCTTTCAAACAAATAAATAAATCTTAAAAAAAAACTACATTAATCAGCATATATTTATGCAAATATAAAATTATCAAGAGAAAATCAAAATAGAATGTAATGGAAATTTATTTAGAGTCTTAATTTCTATTTAAAAATATTTGTTTAGTGTTAATTAGTTTATGAATCATTTTTCTAAGCATCAGGAACAGAGAAGTCCATAAATTCTTGATCATTCTATAAGCAGAATACTTAAGTAAATTTAATTACCAAAAGGACTAGTATTTTTATATAGACATCAAAGAAAAATCAACACATTCTCCTCAAAACTGGATCCGAGCAGCACTATAAAAAAAAAAAAAAAAAACAGAATCTTGAATTAAATGAACCAGTGCCTTGTACGGTGTGAAATTTCCTTTATTTTTACAGTGCTCAGTTTCTCATACTACCAAGTAATTTGTTTCTGGGAGACACAGAGCAGAGATAAGATTAGGGAGGCATTGGCTTGAGGACTGCATTGATTTCCTATGAACAAACTGCTTGTGATGGTTTGGGATGATGAATTATGTTCTGTTCAGAGAAGAAGGCCTCCTTCCCTGTGCTTTTTCCTGAAGTAGTTGATAATTCTCCAGTGTTTCAGAGTTTCGGCACTGATTATTGGATGCCTTTCAACCAAATAAAACCTGTCTCTGGCTCTAAGCTCAAACCACATATGAGAAAAGACAGCACATTCAGAGTGAAGAAAATACACAAGGGGTGAATTTAAGCAGTTCTTTTCAGTGACACAATAAGAGCAAGGTTAGTCGCAGATTTTCTGAGTCATTAAAAGTAATGAGTCTTGCCATAGCAACAAGCTACTTTGAAGCTCCTATTTATAGGAGAAAAAAAAGACTAGCAAAATAAAAAAAAAAAAAGGATCCAAGCCCATTGTAATGCAGATTAGGTTAGAGGCTAGCTTGATACAACATAATTATAATTTATATTAATTTAGGACTGCTTTTATTACAACTCTGTAAACAATTTTCCTTCAGGAATAGACAAAATGAAAACTTCTCTGTTTATGTCCTACAGTGTTTACCTTTAGTTTTATGTACAATGGGTATTTTTCTGGTCACTCTTGTAAAAACAATCTGAGATTTTATTTTATTTGCAATCAAACAAGATAGTTTGCCAGTCTTTTCAGTGCTGGCAGAAACTTAGACTTGAGACAGAGTTAAGAGCTTATTCTACACAGCCCAGAATGCACATGAGCAATACGTTCAGAGTGGTTTTCCTTGCAGTTGGAGTTCCAAAGATGTGAAATGGAATAGCACTTTGGTTGCCAGACATCCAAGGTGCTTGTGACACAGCTGAGGAATCCCAACATCATGGTTAAGAGGCATCAACCCTTTGAATTGTTTTTGGAGCTACTAGCAACTTGTACATTCTTGGCAGGCAGACAGAATCCTTATTATCATGGACATCAAACAAATCTGTCCTCTTCCCCAAGACATTGTCTTCCCAAGGATGTTTGTGATTATGCACCTTTGAAATGGTATTCCAGATAAAATATGAGTGTCTTTGCTCAGAGGATGTACAAATATTTGAGAGACACATGGAGAATTATCCCCTAATAATTTTTTGTATATATATTTATGTTACCACTTTATCATTTAAATATTTAAAAATCATCTTTTTGGGGACTCTACCGTCTTCCATCATGTTGTTGGGAACTGTTAGTTGGGGTTGTTAGTATACTTATTGCTTCTTTAAAGGAAATGTATTTTTATCTTTTTTAAACCCAGAAACCTTTTATTTAAGGTATACAAACTTCATGCATTTCATTAATACAACTTTAGGAACATAGTGATTCTTCCCACTGTACCCACTCTCCCACTCACACTCCTACCCTTCATCCTCCTCCCTCTCCTATTCCCATTCTTATTTTTTACTAAGATCTATTTTCAAATAACTTTATACACATAGTATTAACTCTATATTATGTAAAGAGTTCAACAGGGCCAACGCTGTGGTGCAGCAGGTTAATGCCCTGGCCTGAAGAGACAGCATCCCATATGGGCTCTGGTTCTAGTCCTGGCTGCTCCTCTTCCAATCCAGCTCTCTGCTATGGCCTGAGAAAGCAGTAGAAAATGGCCCAAGTCCTTGGGCCTCTGCACTTACATGGGAGACCAGGAAGAAACTACTGGCTCCTGGCTTCGGATTGGCACAGTTCCAGCCATTGCAGCCAATTGGGGAGTGAACCATCGGATGAAAGACCTCTCTCTCTCTCTCTCTCTCTCTCTCTCTCTCTGCCTCTCCTTTCTCTGTGTCACTCTGACCTCAATTGAAAAGTAAATAAATCTTTAAAAAAAAAAAAGAGTTCAACAAATGTAAAAAAAAAAAAAAGAGTTCAACAAACAGTATGAAAAAAAACCTGTTTCTCTCAACATTCAAAATTTCTTTTGGTTTCCGGCAATATCTCCGTGATGAGATTAGTTGTGCATTTCTTCATGTTTATCTCACAAATGGTTTTTAGCTTTCTTGTTGTTATTTACCTTAAATAATTTCTTATTAATTTTAATTATTTATTGTATATTCGTAAGGGATGATTTTTATGAATTTCAATATCAGATGAACTTTTGCATGTTTTCAGTCTAACTTTATATTTTATTGAACAAGTTCATCATAATCTTAAAATCAAAACTGTTAGCTCTAATGTACCTAGAAAATTGGCATCTCTGTGTTTTATCCATTGTATTTCCATTCTCTTTACTATTGCTTTTAAGTCCTACCTATCACCTTTATATATTGTATTGTATCCCAGAAATTGTGAACAATTCTATTATAATAGTTTCCAGTACTGTTACCTTCCTCCTGACAGGACCATATCTATCTTTTTTTCTTTTTAATATTTATGCATATTTATGAGGGAAAGCAAGCAAGCAAGTGAGCACTCCAGTTCATTCGTTCATTCTTCAAACGTCCACATGGCTGGGGCTGGACTAGATCAAACTGGGAGCTGGAAACTCAATCTGAGTCTCCCAGCTGGCTTTCAGGGACCCAAGCAGTTGAGTTATGAACAAGCTGCTTCCCAGTATGCACATTAGCAGGAAGCTGGAACCTGAAGCCAAGCTGGGAATCAAAACAAGTGCTTTGCTGTTGGATGTGGGACTCCCCACCCAGCATCTTAACCTCTAGGCCAACTACCCACTTCATGATTTCCTCTACTTACCTTCATGCTAGGAATCCTGCAGTGGAGTTTGTAATTCTGGTAAGGTCCCATCTAGCTCTAATTTTCCTCTGTTCATAGCTTGTGGCCTGTAATACTCTCAGTTGAGTCTTGTGTCTTTGCCTCTTTACCCCTTGAAACATTTCAATAGATCAAATACTGTCTTGCACACTTTTGCAGCTTGGCCTTCATCGCTATCTTAACTCAGCTGAAGAATTGTTAAGAAGAATTGCTTCTATTTTGATGTCTTCAACATTCAAATTTTGTCAATGCAGCTAGTGCAAACAACTAATGCTTTGTTAGTTCTTTTTCTCCACAAGTTCTCCTGTGTTTGGACTGGCCTAGATACTGAACTTCAGTGTGTTCCTAACTTTCAATTTGCCTCAGGTAGGCATATGCAGAATTTTGATTGGACTGACAAAACAGCCCCTCCATCTCTGAATTTTTTTGTAGCTATCAAGTGTTCCTTAAATCAACAGATATTTAATGAATTTAATAAAATATTTCATTTTTTAATAATTTGTTTGGTTTTTCTCGTCAGATTGCTGCCCAACTCCATCTTATTCAAGAGGAGAACTTACCATACTCTGATTTTACATAGGAAAGAATTTATTTGAAACAATATTGAGCAGGATATTAAGATTTCAAAGTAATTTTATGGTACCCCATACATATTTATAAAGGAATTAAGGGACTATTTTTTTTCAAGTTTCTCTACTGTAGGAAAATTTTATTTTAATCTTCATTATCTGCATTAATATCGTTAATTATGCAGTTAATATTACAATTCTTTTTGGTGAAACTTAGATTTAGACAAAGTCCAATTTAATTATGCACTCAGGTCGAAAGCTACTGACTTTGTATTTCTTTTAATGAATATTATTATATTCTAGGTCATTATTAACCACAGTAACTCTGTTAATCCCTCGATCTTAGAATGGCCTTATGTAGAAAAAGAGCCACAGTTAAATAAGTTTATGAAATTCTGAAAATTATGTTCCTTCTTTTTATTTGTTTATAATACATAAAAAAAGGTAAAAGCTTTTAGAGGCTGGTGCTGTAGCATACTAGTTAAAGTCACTGTGGTGTGTCATCCCATACATGTGCCTGCTCCAGTCCCTGCTGCTCCACTTCTGATCCAACTCCTTGCTAATGCCTTTGGGAAAGCAGGGGAAGATGGCCCGAGTATTTGGGCCCCTGGACCCATATGGGAGACCTGGAAGAAGCTTCTGGCTACTGGCTTCAATGAGCCCAGCTGTGGCCTTGTGGCCATCTGGGGAGTGAACCAGCAAATGAAAATCAATCTCTCTCTCTTTCTCTAATTCTGACTTTCAAATAAATAAATCAATCTCTAAGAATAAAAAAAAAAAAGTAAAAGCTCTCAGAAGTCTTACAGGAAAGGCATTTGGCGCAGTGGTTAAGTATCTGCTTGCAAAGAGCACACCTCATGTCAGACTGCCTGATTACAGTGCTGGATCCATTCCAGATTTCAGCTTCCTGCCGATGTGCATCCTTGGATGCAGCAAGTAATGGCTCAAGTACTTAGGTCTGCCTCTCATGTAGGAGATCTGCATTGAGTTCCAGGCTCCTAGCTTCTATCTGGCCCAGTCCAGGCTGTTGCAAGCAGTTGGGTAGTGGACCAGCAAAGAAAAGATCTCTGCCTCTCTGCCTTTCAAGTAAAATAAAGCAATATAAACTTAAGAATTCTTACAGTAAATAAGCCTCTTACTTTTACTTCAGCATAACTTCTGTGACAGAGTACTGCACACTGGGTTGTTTAAACAGTAATTATTCTTCCACTGCTCTAGTGGCTATAATTTCAGATCAGGCAGTCAGCAGAGCTACTTCTTCTGAGGCCTCCCTTTTTTAAGCTTTCAGATAGCAATCTTTTCCCTCTGTGTCCCCATGGTCCTTCCGCTGTGCATGTCAGTCTTAATCACCTCTTGTAAGGAAACTTTGCATTGGGAACAAACCAAATGACCCTCACTTAGACTTAATGACCTGTTTCAGGCCTTATCTCCAAGTACAGGCATACTCTTAGATACTGGGAGTTAGGACTTCGACTTAACGAATTTGGGAATGACATATTCCCTCAAACACCCAGTCCATAACAAAACAATTTGATTATAATGTCTGCTGACACCTTTCCAAAACAGATTTGTGAAGCATGTCAATGTTGTTTGTGTCTTCTAAAAATACATCTCTCATAATTCTCTCAAATGGAAATATGAGGAAAGATATCCAGTATAAAGGCAGAATATTCAATGCTTTTGATCCACTAAAATCTACATTCAGCCATCTAAGGAGTATGCTGATTTTAATTTGCATTTCTTTAATGACCTAAAGGTGTTGAGCAGTACTCATGCTAATTTGGCTTGTTTGCCATCTGTATGTAATCTTTTACAAGGTTCCTCATATTCTAAATTCTCAATATTCTAAATTGGACTGCTTATTTTCTTGAGTTTTTAGAGTCCTTTATGTAGTCCGGGTATTAAGCCTATATCAGATGTATTATTCATAAGTGTTTTCACCCAATCACGGAGTTCCTTTTATTGTCTCAACAGCATATTTTATTTTTTAAAAAAAGATTTATTGTATTTATTTGAAAGGCAGAGTGACAAAAAGAGAGACAAAGATTTTATTTCTGTTGGTTCAGTGCAAAATGGTCACAAAGTCCAGGAATGGGCCAGGCTGAAGACAGGAGCCTGGAATTCTTTCCTCCTGACTCCACCTGGGTCCCACATGGGTGGCATGGGCCCAGCCATTTGGGCCATCTTTCCATGGTGCATTTGCAGGGGGCTGGATCAGAAGTAGAACAGCTAAGACTCCAGTCAATGGTCTGATAAGGGATGCCAGTGTTTCAAACACCAGCTTAATTTGTACAATACAATGCTAGCCCCTTAAGAGTATCTTTTGAAGAGCAGCATATTACAAATTTTGATGAGGTTCAATTTATATTTAAAATGTGTCATTTTATGGATCATGTTTTTAGTATTATCATCTAGGAAGTTCATTTATAACCAAAGTTCACAAAGGATTTACCATATATTTTCTTCTATACGTTTTATACTTCTAAGTGTTACGTCATGTTTCACTCTGAGTTTTTTTCTTCATGTATTTAGCATAAAGTGCCAACTCACCTTTTCTTTTTTATTCTTTTGCAGATTAATGCATAACTTCTTCAGCACCATTATTTGAGAGATTATTCTTTTAACATTGAACTGCCTTTGCACTTGCCTTGAAGAGTCAGTCTTTCTATGGGTGTCTTTCTGAATTAGTCTCTGCGAGAATCTCTATTTTCTTATCTAATTTAGAAGTGAAATGTGCTGGGGCCAATGCTGTGGCACAGCCAGGTAAGCCACTGCCTCATGATACTGACATTCCATATGGGCTCCTGTGGAGCTCTGCTGTTCCACTTCCAATCCAGCTCCCTGCTAATAATATGCCTGGGAAAATCAGTGGAGGATAGCCCAAGTGCTTGGGCTCCTGCACGCATCTGGGATACTTAGACGAAGCTCCTTCATAGTTCCTGACTTCGGCTTGTCCCAGTCCTGACCATTGTGGCCATTTGGGGAGTGAACCAGCAGACAGAAGATTGATTCTCACCCTCCCGCCCTCTCCTCCCCCCTCTTTCCTCTCTCTCTCCTTTTCTGTCTTTTCTCTGTAACTGTGCTTTTCAAATAAATAAATATATCTTAAAAAGAAATGTGCAAAACAGAGACATACGCTAACAAAATCCAGACCTTCTCAATTGTAATAAGTTGCTTTCTCTCCTGCTCTTAACAACAACAACAACAAATTAAAGATATAATCGTGTAGTGAATTTCTAGTTCTGTGAAAATTTCCAGATATCTTTCTTATGGAATATTATAAACAAAATTAATAATAGAAGGAAGTTCACATGTAGAGAACATTTTGGAGAAATAGAGTTGGGAAAAAAGTTTGTGAAGAGATTTTCTGTTCCCAGCTGTGAGGAAGTAAATGCAACTGGCCACCACGATAGTTTGTGACAACTAAAAAGGCAACATAAAAATCAAAACAGAACAAAAAATTGCTTCTTCAAGGTATTAGAGAGATGATGAGGAAACAGGAAATGAGCAATTCTGGTGAAGAGAGGGATCTGTTTAGGAGTGAGATTGCAATTTTTCCTATTGGTTCATTTGTTGATAAAGCATGCATGACAGGAAGCTGAATACTTTGATAAAAGGTCCAATCCAAGGACTATATTGAGAAGCAGGTAAGCCTAATCAAGCTTTGTTTTCTTTACAGAGATGGAGAGAGAAAAATTAGTCTAGTGAGTTAAAATTGAGAAGAAGAGATTAAGTAAATGAGTTCATCAATTCATTAAATTTTCCCATAAAAATATTTGCAGATATTCTGAGACCATCTGGGACAAATTCAGACCTCTGTACTAAAAACCAGAACAATTATAGAAAGAAATTAAAACGGACTTAAGAAGGTGGAAAGATTTGCAATACTTCATATCATAAAGCTGGAAATTCTCCCCAACTTTAACTATAGATACATCTGCATTCCAATCAAAATTCCATTAGAAACTTTGTGAATAATAAAAATGGTAAGTTATATTTAACCTTAATTGCAAAATAAACATATTCTGTTCAAAAACTCATAGGAGAACAATTCTAGGGGATTTTTAATACCAGAGAGATATCAAGATGCATTTTAAATCTACTTTAATTAAGACAGTATGCTATTGGTACTAATTTAGACAAATTGACCAGGGAAAAAGAATACAGTCCAGAAACACATGCAAAGGAAGTTGAATTATGACAAAATTGACATTTCAAAATAATGAGACATGATGGCCTTTTGTATAAATTGTATTGGGTCAACTGGATGTCTATAAAGGGAAATACATTCATAAAATTCTATGTTATATAGAAAACTGAATTCTTAAAATCTAAATTAAGGTAGAACATAAAAATAGGACTTCTTTTTGGAAATGATAGGCAATTATAGTTAATCTTGGGGTAGACAAATACTTCTTAAGCAAAATATAACTAACACTAATCATAAACGAAAAATAATGCCAAATCAGATCATATTGAACTCTAATTTTTGTTTGATCCAAAGATCCCGTCAAGAAATTTTAAAAAGTGGAAAATGATATGGAACTACATTTTGAAATTTGAATATTTATTTGTAATAAGTATGTGCTTTAGTCAACATCAGATAGCAGAACAAAACAAAATATTGGCTTGAATAATAGTTCCAGAGGCTGGAAGTGCTAGATTAAGGTGTCCAAACATGTTTGGTTCTGGTGAGGACCTTCTTCCTAGGAGCCAGGAACTGCCTTCTGATTTCTATTCTGACATGGCAGAGACGAGGTTCTGACATCATTTCCTCTTCTTATAAGACAGCTAACCCTATCATGATGTCTCCAACATCATTATTTTACCTTGATCTAATTGCTTCCCAGTGACCCATCTCTTAAAACTATCACATGGGGTAGATAGAGCTTCCAGATATAAATTTGGGTGGGTGAGACACAAATACTCAATTCATATAGAATATAGTAGTAAGAAACATTGTTACACAAAACATGGATGAACCTCACAGGTCATCAAAGAAGGAGGTACCTTTCTCTGAAGGGAGGAGAGAACTTCCACTTTGACTATGACCTTGTCTAAATATAATCCGAGTCGGCGAACTCAAAAGGCTTCCATAGCCTTGGCAACCCATGACAAGAGCCTAGGGTGATTACTGATGCCATAAACAAGAGTGTCAATTTGTTAAGTCAACAACAGGAGTCACTGTGCACTTACTCCTCATGTAGGATCTCTATCCTTAATGTGCTGTACATTGTGATTTAATGCTATAACTGGTAATCAAACAGTGTTTTTCACTTTGTGTTTCTGTGTGGGTGCAAACTGTTGAAATCTTTACTTAATATATACTAAACTGATCTTCTGTATATAAAGAGAATTGAAAATGAATCTTGATGTGAAGGGAAGGGGAGAGGGAGCGGGAGATGGGAGGGTTGCGGGTGGGAGGGAAGTTATGGGGGGGGAGCCATTGTAATCCATAAGCTGTACTTTGGAAATTATATTCATTAAACAAAAGTTAAAAAAAAAAATTTCAGTGTAGTTCAAATAATATGATACCAGTTTATAAAGTTTAAACATTTGCAACATCATTGGTGTTTAGAGTGGAATTTACTTTGAAAGAAGTGACTAGAGAGGAAATAAAGGGGCTTCTACATGCTATTCATATTTCATTTCTTGCTCATTATAGGAATACATTCACATTGTAAAAATTCATAGATGTTTATGCATATCATTTATTAGTATGTATATATGCCTATATAAGTATTAGAAACTTAATTATATATTTTAAAGTTAAGTGACTAGTTAGAAAAATCATCAATTCAGATAAGCCAATGTGAATAGTATGTCATTCCTAAGCACTATATTAGATGTTTGAGAAACATTAATAGACAACATATAAATGGTTTTATCTTAGTGTTTTAATTGCAATATACCATGTTATTACTTATTTGATATAAAATACCTATGTACTGACACAAAATAAATGATTTATTTAAAATGATATAAAATAGAACTCTCCCATTTTTCTGTTAGCCAATTTTGAAGCAGGATGTCAAACGGGAAAATTTTCATCATTTAGCTATATTCTCTTTGAAAGGAAAAGGATCCACACTACAGAAAATTTTTGGTACACAAATAACTTAAAATCATAATGTCTGATACTTATATTAAAGCTTTCTGGGGAAAGTAGATTAGTATCTCAATGTTGTTAACAGTTTTATAGGAAAATTATTTAAGTACTAAACATTATTTGACTTTGTGAAGACAACACCTGTTTAAAAAAAAAATTAAAGATTTATTTATTTGTTTGAAAGAATTACAGAGAGGCAGAGGCAGAGAAAGAGAGAGAGAAACAGAGACAGAGACAGAAAGAAAGAGAGAGATCTTCCATTCACTAGTTCACTCTCCAAATGGTTACAATGGCCAGAGTTGGGCCAATCTGAAGTCAGGAGCTAGGAGCTTCTTCTGGGTCTCCCACTTGTGTGCAGGGGTTTAAAGACTGGGATCATCTTCCACTGCTTCCCCAGGCACATTAGCAGAGAGCTGGATTGGAAGTGGAGCATCCGGGATTTGAACCAGCTCCTATTATGGGATGCTGGCATGGACTGATGGCATTCTACATGCTAAGCCACAGCACCCCCACCTAACTTTCTTTGTAACAGATAATGCCATGCCTTATTTTAGACCTAAGCATCTAGATTAATATCTCTGTTGATCAAAATTCACAGATGTCCTTTGAACCAAGGGATGCATATAAGAACATCAAATAAAGGTGAGAATCTGAATTATTGTTTTACTTGTGGCTTGTCCAGTGAAAGAGAAAAGACACAAATACTGCATTCATGTAACCTACGTGTATTTTGATAATTCAATCCTTCATATTCTTTAGAATACAGAGGTCAGTTAAGAATATAAACTAGATATCAAAATGTGTCATCAAACACAAGTATCTTTACAGTTTTATAAGAATGAATCATTCAAAGCAAAATGTGTTAATACAGCATCAACAGTGAAATATTGCTTGTTAACTGGAAGCTAGGGATCCACGTTTAACACAAATACAACCAACAAATTTGCAACCAATGATATGTCCTGTTTTATTTATTAAACACTCTGGAACTGCCTTCGATTATAATTTAGAAATTGAAATTAAATTGTTAAATTTGTATTTGGACTTTAGTGTTAATTTTTACCTTTTTTGAAATTTGAGGGTGAGGAAGAGGAAGGGGGTGGGGGAGAGGAGGAGAAGAGAGGAGAAGGAATACCCCCACTAGCTGGTTCACTCCCCAGATGTCCTCTGAAACCAAAGCTGACCCAGGCCAAAGTTAGGGGCACTGACTCAATGCATGTCTTTCATAAGAGTGGCAGGATCCAAATTACCTGAGCCGCCATCTGATGCTTCCCAGAGTGCCCATTAAGAGGAAGCTAGAATTGGGGGCAGAATCAGGATTTGAACACCAGCATTCTGATTAGAATGTGTGTGCCTCAACTAGCAGTTTAACTGCTAGGCAAAAATCTTACCCCTTTGTTGATACTTTAAACTTTTAAATAGCTTTCAAATACTATAGGTACCTACACAATAAAATACCTCCATAGGTATTCTTTCCTTCTCAAGCTATTTGCTTCCACCCTACATCTTCTCACATTGCATTTATAAGCTGTTTTGTTCACCTCTTATATTTGTGTTTCTTGAATTTCAACATGACATTGTTATATTATTCATCTCTGCTAAATTTCTATCTTTTCTTGCTTTTCCCAACATTTTCCTGTAAAATATTTATCTGTTTGAGCATAGTTATTGGAACTTTCTAATAAGTTATCAGACTTTCTGAGTCTGTCATTTCCAATGTGTGTAGTGTCTTTGATTTTATTGTTTTTACCTGCTTATCTCATAGCAGTGTAGGGTGTTTTTTTTCTTGATTTTTTGGTCTGTTTTGTGTATGGTTTTAATTCAATTTCAAAATTCTTTATAAGAGATTGGTGGTAACAGGATGCCAGTCGTGGCTTAACCCACTATACCGCAAGACCAGCCCCAGTGAAATTTCCCATCTTTTTCCCCATCTTTTCCAATTAATAATCATAATTACTCTATAATTTCTGTGTAATAACTCCAACATTTAACCATTTCTAAGTTTGCTACATTTAAATTAAATTCAGACATGTGAATGAAGGAAAACATAGTGTAGAAAATAACAGAGACTCGGTGAATGATATTCACCTCCAGACAAGGGCACTCCAGTTCCATATCGCTCAATAAAGGTGACAGGCTACAACAGAGCTGAGGCTGATTTTGCTACACCATGGCTGGATATACGGCTAGACATGGTCACAAGGTTCAAATAAGCTGATAGCAAAATAGGCGTTTCCTTCACTCTGAGGATTTGCCCACATCAGGATCTCAAAGGTCTCTGCTTTACAGCAAAGTTATCATCCTTCTTAATTACAGAACCCCCTTTCCTCACCCTCTCTAGCTCTCTCCCTGCCAAGCTGATTTCCAACTACCATGGTCACTCTGGAATTCTCTTTGCTCTCAGCTCCTTCCATACCATTCTGAATATCTTTATACATATTTTTCCCTTGATGCCTACGAAGAGGATGGAATCTGTGCACATATACACATATAGAATTAACATACAACAGACAAGAAAAACTGACTGCAAAAGTTAAACTACTTTTAGAATGAATGTCTACATCCTATCTCATAATCAGAATAATTATTTATTGAAGAAATCCTTTAGAAACAAAAATAGGTTATTGAGTATATAGTATCATTTAGATTTATATGTGTAAAAAGTGATAATTTAATTTATGAGATTATTATAATGGTTGATTATTGATTTATTTTTCCATTAGTAATTGGACTTCCACTGTTATTACAAGGTTAAATCAAATTTGATTCCTTCTAAGTTCTTTAGCTGTTTCTTCCTGCTAAAATTGCATTTCAAATTAAGTTTAGTTGAATAAATTAGTTTTCTTTTATTTCCTAATTCATATCTGTTTCATCTCAAAGACTTCTGAAATGTTTTTATTTTTTAATCTAATATCTTAAGTAGATTAAATTAATGTATTAATGCCCTACAGCTCATATGGCCAGCTCTATTTATAGACATTAAATGATTTCCTGATGATTTTATATTATCATCCACATTATTTTAATGTTATTATATATACATAGATACACATTAGCTATCTTAGTAATAATAATATTTTTGTAGTATATTGTCTATAAATTATATTGAGGATGGAGCTGTGGCAAAGTAGGTTAATCCTTTGCCTGTAGTGCCGGCTTCCCATATGGACACCAGCTGTTCCTCTTCTGATCCTGCTCTCTGCTATGGCCTGGGAAAGCAATAGAAGATGGCCCAAGCACTTTGGCCCCTGCTCCTGGCTTCTGTCTTTGGATCGGGCCAGTTACGCTGCTGTGGCCATTTGGGGAGTGAACCAGCAGATGGAAGACCTTTCTGTCTCCCTCTCAATGTCTGTAACTCCACCTCTCAAATAAATAAATAAAATCTTAAAAAATTATATATCCACACTCTTTAACTAGGTGTAGAAATTATTAAACACACCATATCACTGTATTTACATGTGATCATATTAAATGTTTCTTGTTCAATTACAAGTACTGTGAAGGAATTATATTCATCATTCATTAAATAGTTGTACATGCATTTTTAGTTATTAATAGAACTTATTTAGATATAGAAAAAAAATAATGAGTATTGTAATGTTTGCCTTGAAGCACTGGACATGTTGATAAATTTTTTGGTTAATGTGTATTAACAACTTAAACTAAGATTAATTAGATTGGATTTATTATGTGGTAAACTATCATATCTGCCTGGAGGGTACACTTCTAGAAAAAATACTTAACTCTTTATTTACTTCAAATAAGCATGCAAAGTCACTATTCACAAAGAAAATGGAAAATAAAATGTTTTTCAAATGGCTTTTCATGGTGCAGTGATGTGTAATGTATTAAAATACTTTCATGCAGGCCGGCGCCATGGCTTAACAGACTAATCCTCCGTCATGCGGCGCCGGCACAGCGGGTTCTAGTCCCGGTCGGGGCGCCAGTTTCTATCCCGGTTGCCCCTCTTCCAGGCCAGCTCTCTGCTATGGCCCGGGAAGGCAGTGGAAGGCAGTGGAGGATGGCCCAAGTCCTTGGGCCCTGCACCCGCATGGGAGACCAGGAGAAGCACCTGGCTCCTGGCTTCGGATCAGCGAGATGCGCTGGCCGCAGCGGCCATTGGAGGGCGAACCAATGGCAAAAAGGAAGACCTTTCTCTCTGTCTCTCTCTCTCTCACTATCCACTCTGCCTGTAAGAAAAAAAAAAAATACTTTCATGCATATCAAAACAAATATATTTCCTCTTGAACAAAAATAAAAAAATTAAAAACTGATACTGCAATTAATATTTTAATGTTATCAAGATTCTCTAAATTGATTTAACAACTCATTAAATAATACACAACATAAGTTTTTTTTTTTTTTTTTGACAGGCAGAGTGGATAGTGAGAGAGAGAGAGACAGAGAGAAAGGTCTTCCTTTTTGCCATTGGTTCACCCTCCAATGGCCGCTGCGGCCAGCGCATCACGCTGATCCGAAGCCAGGAGCCAGGTGCTTCTCCTGGTCTCCCATACAGGTGCAGGGCCCAAGCACTTGGGCCATCCTCCACTGCCTTCCCGGGTCATAGCAGAGAGCTGGCCTGGAAGAGGGGCAACCGGAATAGAATCCGGCCCCAATTGGGACTAGAACCCAGTGTGCTGGCGCCGCAAGGTGGAGGATTAGCCTGTTAAGCTACGGCGCCGGCCCACAACATAAGTTTTTAAAGCATCACATTCAGCATATATAAAATCAAGGTGGGGATGAATTCATTTTTGGAAAAAGGCGATTAGCTAAGAAATCACAAGAAAATATGAAACTTTATTGATAGTACTATTTAGTATCTAGAAAATAATTTTATAAATATACCCATATATATATATATATATCTGTTCATTTGCATCTTTATATGTGTATGCACATGTTGCATCTTAATATAAACTACATGTGTCATTGTTGGATTTGTTTAGAAAATTTTAAAATCAGTATTTTAATGTACAGATAACAAATGCTGAATTATATATATTTCCAATGATCATTTAAAGTTTGTTATTTTGAATATTTATTTCTTTTAAAATTCTATTTATATATTTCTCATTATATTTTAAAGGCAGGGAGAGAGAGAATGTGTATTTCCATCCTCTGGTTCCCCCCTCCAAATGCCCATAACAACTACATCTGGTGAAGACTGAAGCCAGGAACCCAGAACTTAATTCAGGTCTCCCATATGGGTAGCAGTTATCAAAGTTAAAATATAGTTTCAATTCATTCCCTATATTGCCTTAGATTTTTTAGGAAATGTGAATTAAAATTGAAGAATAGTAAAATGGAATTTACCATACTGTTCCCTTCTTGCTAAAATTATTTTTTCTTGAAGAACAAAAACTAAGATTATCAATATCCTCAAAGACTTAAAACCTATAGAATCCATGAATCTAAACTTATCCACATTCCATTTACCTACTTTGTTTAAGTATTAGCTGTGGAGAACAACATTATATCCAAAGCGTGGTTTAGTTATTAGAATAAGTCAATACCTGGTATATACTTAAAACTTGTAAGGTCTTTCTTGTTTGTTTGTTTGTTTTTAGCTTGTTTCTATTCTCTAACTTAATGAGTGGATACCATACAAGTAGATAGTGGAAATCTAGCGTTCTTTCATGAATATGTTTAGGGATGAATATTGCAAGTAGAGGTGACAGCTTTGAACTCTAAAGGTAACACTTTTATTGGCATTCTTTTCCTATCATTGCTAAACCATCCATAGAATGATGGCTTCATTGTATATGAAGGTTAGGTAATTCTAGATTTAGAAAAGGAAGGAGGAAAATGTGAAAAGTAAGGAAATTCCTTCTAAAAATTTATACGGCAATTTCAAGTAATCAATATATCATTCTACTGTCTTGTCGAGCACTGAATTATGTAGCTACAGCCATTTGCAAGAGAGTTTATATCTGATATTGGTAGCCATATACCCATATATTTACTAATGGAAGAAATTGTGAATGCATTTAGAATGGCAATCAGCAGTCTGATGCCCTCAGGAATGTTATAAATACAGCTGTTATATATGCTGGTACATAGACAAGAAATGGAATGTATGGTCAGAAACTATGTTGAATATTTATAGCAGCTATCTTGAGTATTAGGTTGAGTAGGAAAAATATTTTGATTGGTAATGTGTAGAAGAGGTTTGTGTTAGAAATTGTTATGAGACACACTAATTGTGATTCCTATTTTGGAGATGGAATGGGAAAAAAGGGAATACCTACCCAAAGAATTTAAAATGATAACAACAGTCAAGGTTTATGTAGTGAATACCAATATTTTCTCAGGTGTGTTATATGTTGCATATATATTACTATATAACATTTAACACACTCTATGATTGATATTAGTGCATACAATTTACAAATGAGACAAGTGAAGACTGAGCACTTAATTAACTTGCTAAGTGTTATAACCAATAAGTGAAAGAATTCAAAAAGAAATAAGTATGCTTCCCCAAGCCAGCTTGTGGACTTACAACCTGTCATACCTTCTTGATAATTTAATGTGTTTAGATTGT
Organism: Lepus europaeus; assembly: GCF_033115175.1. Taxonomy (NCBI): domain Eukaryota; kingdom Metazoa; phylum Chordata; class Mammalia; order Lagomorpha; family Leporidae; genus Lepus; species Lepus europaeus. The sequence goes on along the minus strand of NC_084843.1, from coordinate 44,446,086 downwards.
TGGGCAACAAAATAATAATTATATTTACAATATGCACCTATTTAAGATGAGCCAAAGCAAGGTACACATCCTTCATGTTCAGTTTGCCTTGTTTTTACATTTATTTTTTCTAGATTTTCATCTCAGATTCATTTAAAGATTACTATTTTATGTGTTCTATTACCTCCTTATATTATTTATTAACATAGCTTAAGCTTAAGCTAAATGGCAGAGTAGGAAGGGATCTGTACACTGATTGTTCATCAGTGCTTCTGACCACAGAGGTATAGCAAGGAAGCTGGATTGCGGCCATCTGGAGAGTGAACCAGCAGAAGGAAGACCTCTCTCTCTTTCTGCTTCTCCTTCTCTCTCTGTGTAACTCTGCTTTCAAGTCAAATAAATAAATCTTTAAAAGAAAAACTTTCCATTGCTATAAGACTTTCTTTCTCTGGATGAACTGACATTTAGAGGATTTAAATTGCTGGCCCCCTTTCTTGCACTTTCTTAATTTTTCCCTTTTTATACTTTTGGGAATTAGACATTAAAGAAAAGGACTTTCAGAAGAAACTACATATATAAGGAAAATTAGAAAGTGGCCATATATAACCATGGAATGGAATAGGTTCAAAAAAGCCTTTAAATACCTTAAAATTACATTTGGCACAAAGACAACCTAAAATAATAAGCATTACTTCTTAGGACTTTTTTATAACTTATTTACACTTATTATATGTGGACAGTGGGAATATCATGCACTAGTGTGCTACTGTGAATCACCTCCCAATTACACACTGAGTGATACCATGTAACTTGAAATAAGCGTTGGTGAATTATTTAGACCACAGGCTTCATTAAATACTATAATGCTTTTTTTGCTCCATTCAGAGCATTACTATTAAATATTTACCAGTGCACCATTTTTTTTCAGTTCTAGAGGTTTTCTTTTATGAAGATTAACAGAACAAAAATATATCGCCCAAAACTTTCAGGATTTAAAAATATTATTAATATTAATTATATTATTATGATATATTAATATTATATATTATAGTATATAATATTATATATAATATGTAGTATTATAATATTATATTAAATATAATAATAATATATACTACAAATACACATATATACTACAAATATATACATGCAATATATTATATACGCTATACTGTGGCAACATCAACACCTGTATACAGTGTATGCTGATCAAAACAGAGTAATCGGCCGGCACCGTGGCTTAACAGGCTAATCCTCCGCCTTGCGGTGCCGGCACACTGGGTTCTAGTCCCGGTTGGGGCGCCGGATTCTGTCCCGGTTGCCCCTCTTCCAGGCCAGCTCTCTGCTATGGCCCGGGAGTGCAGTGGAGGATGGCCCAAGTCCTTGGGCCCTGCATCCGCATGGGAGACCAGGAGAAGCACCTGGCTCCTGGCTTCGGATCAGCATGATGCGCCAGCCGCAGCGGCCATTGGAGGGTAAACCAACAGCAAAAAGGAAGACCTTTCTCTCTGTCTCTCTCTCTCTCTCACTATCTACTCTGCCTGTCCAAAAAAAAAAAAAAAAAAAAAAAAAAACAGAGTAATCAACATTTCACCCTTTTGACAGTACTTTATTATTGAAGCCTTGGAGCTTCTTTCTTCCAATTTCTCATAAACATATAATAGGTTATTGTGAGCTATAGTCATCCCGCTATGATTTATAACACTAGGAACTTGTTTGTTCAATCTAATTCTGATTTAGTACCCCTCGTACAACTTTCCTCTATCTCTCAATTCTGATCCCTCCCAACCTCTGGTAATTCCCATTGTATATTCAGATACAGTTAGATTGCTTTGTTGTTTTGGTTATTAATGTTATTATTTTAGTTTTCACATAGGAGCAACAGCACCATTGTTTTATCTTTCTGCATCTGGTTTATTTCACATTCTGACATTTTATAACATTTTGTTTAATAAACCACAACTAAAAATCCCTAGGAGTAAATGTTTTTACTAAAACTTTGGTAATCATACCCACTACAAAAAAAAAAAAAAAAAAAAAAAAAAAAACCCTCTCAAACCCTCTCTGTAATGGCAAAACCCCTCTGCAAATTTCAGGGCACAATATTTTCAGTTGGCAGTAAGAAGCTCACTTAGAGGGCACCTTGGTTTTGGTCTACAGATCAGGAATCTAAATATGTCCCAGTGAAGCTGATTACCCTTCAACAGTGTATTTCTCAGTACCTTGGTAAAGAGAATACTCCATAAACTAAAAATAGAACTAATGGGAGCCGGTGCTGCGGTGTGGCAAGTAAAGCCACTGCCTTCAGTGCTGGCATCCCATATGCGCCCTGGTTTAAGTCCCGGCTGCTCCACTTCTGATCCAGCTCTCTGCTATGGCCTGGGACAGCAGTAGAAGATGGCCCAAGTCCTTGGGTCCCTGCACCCCTGTGGGAGACCCGGAAGAAGCTCCACGCTCCTGGCTTTGGATCAGCTCAGCTCCAGCCATTACAGCCTTCTGGGGAGTAAACCATAGGATGGAAGACCTCTCTCTCTCTCTGCCTCTGCCTCTCTGTAACTCTGACTTTCAAGTAAACAAACAAACAAAAAATCTTAAAAAAAAAAGAACTAATGGTCTGAATCTGTGAGTCAGACACAATAAAACAAGCCACTGTCCAGAGTCGAGAGTGGCTGAAGAATGCATTCCTCTTTTAAAATAAGTATTCTTTTTTTTGTTTTTATTTAATTCCATATTTTTTGTTTGTTTGTTTTTAACTTTTATTTAATGAATATAAATTTCCAAAGTACAGCTTATGGATTACAATGGCTTTCCCCCCCATAACTTCCCTCCCACCCACAACCCTCCCCTTTCCTGCTCCCTCTCCCCTTCCATTCACATCAAGATTCATTTTCAATTCTCTTTATATACAGAATATCAGTTGAGTATATATTAGGATTTCAATAGTTTGCACTCACATAGAAACACGAAGTGAAAAATACTGTTTGAGTACTAATTATAGCATTAAATCACAATGTACAGCACATTAAGGACAGAGATCCTACATGAGGAGTAAGTGCACAGTGACTCCTGTTGTTGACTTAACAAATTGACACTCTTGTTTATAGCATCAGTAATCAGCCTAGGCTCTTATCATGAGTTGCCAAGGCTATTTGAGTTCACCAAGGCCTTTTGAGTTCACCGACTCTGATCATATTTAGACAAGATCATAGTCAAAGTGGAAGTTCTCTCCTCCCTTCAGAGAAAGGTTCCTCCTTCTTTGAGGGCCCCGTTCTTTCTACTGGGATCTCACTCACAGAGATCTTTTATTTAGGTCTTCTTCTTTTTTTTTTTTTCCCAGAGTGTCTTGGCATTCCATGCCTGAAATACTCTCATGGGCTTTTCAGCCAGATCTGAATGCCTTAAGGGCTGATTCTGAGGCCAGAACGCTGTTTAGGACATCCGCCATTCTATGAGTCTGCTGTGTATCCCACTTCCCATGTTGGATCGTTTCCTCCCTTTTTTATTCTATAGATTAGTATTTTCAGACACTAGTCTTGTTTATGTGATCCCTTTGACTCTTAGTCCTATCATTATGATCAATTATGAACATCAGTTGATCACTTGGACTAGTGAGATGGCATTGGTACATGCCACCTTGATGGGATTGAATTGGAATCCCCTGGTATGTTTCTAACTCTACTGTTTGGGGCAAGTCAGCTTGAGCATGTCCCAAATTGTACATCTCTTCCCTCTCTTATTCCAACTCTTATATTTAACAGGGATCATTTTTTCAGTTAAGTATCAACACTTAAGAATAACTGTGTATTAATTACAGAGTTCAACCAATAGTATTAAGTAGAACAAACAAAAAAATAAGTATTCTTCACAATTTCTGTCCAACATTGTTTGATATTTGCTTTCTATCCCCAAGTAGAATTTGTCTCTCTCTGAGTGAAGTTTTAGTGAGGCTATTTTAGACATATCATCCGCAGTATATTCACAGGTAGTGGACAGAATGTCTGTCACCTAGGTTATAGGCTGCTACTGAACTCAGATCTGATGGGAAGCATTACTGCTCATCATCCAGTGATTTCTCCTTTAAGTACATGTGTGTGCACGACAAAGCTTATTCCACGTGTAAGAAGAAGGTGGCCACAGATACTCAAGTGGCTAGAGGGTCAGACTGAATGAATATAAATGATCTTTCCCAATGTATCTTTTTTTCCCACCATAATTGTAATATAATTTTTGTTTGACATGTGAATTGTCAATTACAAAGTCTTTTTTCTAGCCTCTTTGGTATATGCACACGGTTATTTCTCTTAAGTTCTTGACAAATGGCTCATATGCATGAGTTGAAAAAAATTCAATAGTATTTGCTTAAAAAAGAAATTGCTTTTTCACTTCCTTGCTTTACTTTCTTTAGACTGGATTGTGTAAATAGTAGTAACTTCAGTTATGAAGAGGAAGGCAAGTCTCTACAGAGTGTTGTTACAACAAGATGAAAGGAGGGTTTGTGCTTTCCTAATACAAGGTCCTTCCTGCAGGCTGGACTTTTCAACATCTGAGTGAAAAAAAAAAAATCTTGTCTGGGTCACTGTATTTTAGTTCTTTTTATTATAATATCTTAAACTACTTCTCGACAAATATATTACAAAATATTTTAAGCTTCTGTTGTTTATATACATATTTCTCAAAGTAAAGTCCTTCAGTTTTGAAAGAACACAGACTAAGCCCTTTTTTTTCTACATATACTGCTAATTCCTACATTTAATAGGCTATGTTTTTTTGTCATTTCAATATACCCAAACAACTTAATAACTTGTATAACTTACATAATTAATTTGTCATAGGACAATTTCATAAAGGCTACAATCGATCAAAAAGACATTTATAATGATCAGTTAAATTGTACCACAATATGGTTTGGGGATGCAAAAAGATAGTAGTTTAATACAAGATCAATTTCAAGTGACATTGAATTCTTTGGTACATTGAGATTTAATGTCTTCTCAGTGTTTGTTCAAATCTTCTCTTCAAAATTTACATTTTTTATAATGAAAATGGCTGCAATTGAGCATGATAGGTAAATGAGGGTGGGTTAACATAATATTTTTGCTAAATAAAACTTTAAATTACATAAAACATGAACTTTTAATTTAATCCCACTATCGTTCTACCACAGTGTCAGTAATCCTTTTATTTAGCTGTTAGCCATTGCATGTAGCTCTGAAGATACCTCAGTAAGATAGAGACTTGTTCTGCTCTGTCAAACTGTCCCCAATCCAAAGCAAGCATCCTATTGAATAGAGAAAATGGAAGCCTTCCCTCTAAGATCCGGAACCAGACAAGGATGTCCACTCTCACCATTGCTATTTAACATATTTCTGAAGATTTTAGCCAGAGCCATTAGGCAAGACAAAGAAATCAATGGGATACAAATTGGAAAGGAGAAAGTCAAACTATCCCTATTTTCAGATGGCATGATTCTATGAGAGACTATTGGAACTCATAAAAGAATGTGGTAAAGTGATAGGACATAAAACCAACAAACAAAAATCCACAGCATTTGTATACATAGACAATGCCATGGCTGAGAAAGAATTTTTTTTAAAGGTCTATTTATTTATTTGAAAATCAGAGTTACACAGAAACAAGAGAGGCAGCGAGAGAGAGAGGTCTTCCATGCAATGGTTCACTCACCAACTAGCCACAATGGCCAGAGCTGTGCCAATCCGAAGCCAGGAGCCAGGAGCTTCTTCCAGGTCTCCCATGTGGGTGCAGGGGCCCAAGGACTTGGGCCATCCTCTGCTGCATTCCCAGGCCACAGCAGAGAGCTGGATCGGAAGTGGAGCAGCTGGGTCTCAAACCAGTGCCCATATGGGATGCCAGCGCTTCAGGTCAGGGCGTTAACCTGCTGCACCACAGCGCTGGCCCCCTGATAAAGAATTTTTAAGATCAATCCCATTCGCAACAGCTCCAAAAAATTAAAGTTTTTAGAATAAATTCAACTAAGCCTGTCAAAGATCTCTACAATGAAAAAAAAAATGAAACACTAATGAAAGAAATAGAAGACGTTAAAAAATAGAAAAATCCTCCATGTTCACAGATTGGAAGGATCAACATCATCAAAATGTCCATACTACCTAGTGCAATTTACAGATTCAATGCAATCCCAAGCAAAATATCAATGAAATTCTTTGCAGATCTAGAAAAAATGATGTTAAAATTCATATGGAAACACAAGAGACCACAAAAAGCTAAAGTGACCTTGTATAACAAAAACAAAACTGGGGGCATCACAATAGCTGATTTCAAGATACTATAGGGAAGTTATAAATAAAATAGCCTGATACTGTCACAAAAGCAGACATGTAGACCAATGGAACATAGTAGAAACTCCAGAAATCAATCAACACATCTATATCCAACTTATCTTTGACAAAGGATCTAAAACCAATCGCTAACGTAAGGAGAGTCTTTTTAACAAATGGTACAGAGAAAACTGATGTCCGCATGCAGAAGTATAAAACTAGATCCCTACCTTACACCTTAAGCAAAAATCTACACACAAAAAAAAATGGATCAAAGAATTAAATCTATGACCTGAATACCATCAAATTACTAGAGAACATTAGGGAAACTGCAAGACATTGGCATAGGGAAAGACTTCTTGGAAAAGACTCCAGAAGCACAGGCAGTCACAGGCAAAATTGACAAATGGGATTACATCAAGCTGAAAAGCTTCTGCTCTGCAAAAGAAACACTCAGCATGTCAAGAGGCAACTGACAGAAGGAGAGAAAATAAAAACTATGCAGCACCGGTGCCGTGGCTCACTAGGCTAATCCTCAGCCTTGTGGCGCCGGCACACCGGGTTCTAGTCCCGGTCGGGGCACTGATCCTGTCCCGGTTGCCCCTCTTCCAGGCCAGCTCTCTGCTGTGGCCAGGGAGTGCAGTGGAGGATGGCCCAAGTGCTTGGGCCCTGCACCCCATGGGAGACCAGGAGAAGCACCTGGCTCCTGCCTTCAGGATCAGCGCGGTGCACCGGCCGCAGCGCGCCAACCGCGGCGGCCATTGGAGAGTGAACCAACGGCAAAAAGGAAGACCTTTCTCTCTCTCTCTCTCTCTCTCTCTCTCTCTCACTGTCCACTCTGCCTGTCCAAAAAAAAAAAAAAAAAAACAAACTATGCAGCAGATAAAGGGTTAACATTCAAAATCTATAAAGAGCTCAAGATATTCAACAACATAAAAGCAAACAATCCAGTTAAGAAATGGGTGAAGGATTTTTCAAGAAAGGAAATGGGCAAAGAATTTTTCAAGAGAGGAAAATCAATTGGCCAACAGACACATGAGAAAATGCTCAGGATCACTAGCCATTAGGGAAATGCAAATCAAAACCACAGTGAGATTATGCCTCCCTTCAGTTAGCATGGTTCTCATACAGAAATCAACAAACAACAAATGCTTGTGAGGATGTGGGAAAAAGATACTCTAACCCACTGTTGGTAGGGATGTAAACTGGTGCAGCCACTGTGGAAGACACTGTGGAGATACCTCAGAAATCTGAATATAAACCTACCATATGATCCAGCCATCCCACTCCTGGGAATTTACCCAAACCAAAAGAAATCAGCATCTGAAAGTGTTATCTGTACCCTCACGTTCACTGCAGCTCAATTCACAATAGCTAAGGTGTAGAATCAACCCAGATGTTCATCAACCGAAGACTGAAAAAAGAAATTACAGTATATATGCACTATGAAGTACTAATCAGCTTTAAAAAAAATGAAATCGTGTATTTTGCAACAAGATAGATGCTATTAGAAATCATTATACTTAGTGAAATAAACCAGTCGCCAAAAGTCAGATATCATATGTTTTCCCTGATCTGAGGTAACAGAGTTCCTAAAATATAATGGATTGGAGTGAAGTGAACATTTTTGAGATAAGATGATTGTTTACAGGCCTTGTGTCTTCTGTTAAGGAGCATTTTTTTTCTTTATACTATTTGTTGAACTTTTTTACTTATGGTAGGGTTAATTTACAATCATTAAGCAATGTGAAAAGAGATCTTTGTAAAACAAGTGGGAATGGGAGAGGCAGGAGGAAGAAGGTTTGGAGTGTGGGCAGGAGGAAGGATAGGATGGAAAGTGTTGCTATTTTCTTAAATCTGAATATATGAAATACATGAAACTTGCAAAACTTAAAAAAATTTTTGAAAAAAAAAGTTATAGAAAAAAAACCCCAAAATATTGCCTGATACTGCATGTTTTACTTTGTTCTCAACATTTCTTGATTTCCATATGGCTGTAAAAAACTATCGTTCTTAGGGGGCAGATGCCATGGCGTAGTGGATAAAGCCGACGTCTGCAGTCCTGGCATCCCATATAGGCACGGGTTTGAATCCCAGATGCTCCAATCCTGACCCAGCTCTCTGCTATGGCCTGGGAAAGCAATGGAAGATGAGGCCCAAGTCCCAGGAACCCTACTCCCTCATGGGAGACCTGAAAGATGCTACTGGCTCCTGGCTTTTGATTGGCCCAGCTCTGGCCATTGTGTCCATTCAGGGAGTGAACCAGTGAATGAAAGACCTCTCTCTCTCTCTCTGCTTCTGCCTCTCTGAAATTCTGCCTTTCAAATAAAAAAAAAATTTTTAAATGCTTCAGCAATAATAAAAATATTGTGTTAAATGATAACTTTTATGCATTACATTGAGCTTTAATTTCAAAAAATATTTAAATTTGATGATCTTCAATTTTATCATTTTTAACCGGGGGTAATAAAATTATGAGACCTGAAATATTCTTAGATTTAAATGAAAACACATAATTCTATGACCAATGCTCTAGTTGTATTCTGCCAAGATTTTTTGCAGCCTCTTCTACAAAATAGTAAACAAGAGGGGTCTTCAAAAAGGATAATGGAAAATATGTATTATGAAAAACACACATGAATTTCAAAATGTTTTTGCACCAAAATGAAATCATTTTAAATTCATTTTCTGTGAGCCTTAGGAAGTACCCTTGTATTAGATTTCCTTAATTTTCAGTCCTTAGCCTACCTTTCTTTGTGTATACCCCCCTAAATGCTTCTTCCACATCCAAGAATTTAATTACAACCTAATCACAGAACACCTACAATTTATGTTCTTAGTTTAGAAATTTCTTTCTCTCCTCTAAAATGCATTACTATACATAATTTCTGAGCTGAGGTCATCACTTTGATTTCTTCTAAGCATTGCAATTCAATATGTATAAACCCTAATTTTGAATCCACTTATCATTTCTCCTCTTCAGTATTCTTTTCTTTATCTCAGTAAGTGGTACTACCATAATAATATCTTCCAATAATTTAGAACCAAAATATCTGATAAAGTCCTACCAATTCTACCTTAAAAATATCTCCCAACTCGATGTATTGTTTTCTATTTTTATCATTATAATCTGAGGCATTACTATCATCACAATCAAAAACTTAATAGAACAGAATAAAAGGGCCAACACTCTGGCACAGCGGGTTAACACCCTGGCCTGAAGCGCTGGCATCCCATATGGGTGCCAGTTCAAGACTCGGCTGCTCTACTTCCTATCCAGCTCTCTGCTGTGGCCTGGGAAAGCAATAGAAGATGGCCCAAGTTTTTGGGCCTCTACACCCACATGTGAGCCTGGAAGAAGTTCCTGATTGGTGCAGCTCTGGCCGTTGCAGCCAACTGGGGAGTGAACCATCAGATGGAAGACCTCTCTCTCTCTCTCTCTCTCTCTCTCTCTCTAATACTCCTTCTCTCTGTGTAACTCTGACTTTCAAATAAATAAATAATTTAAAAAAAAATAGAACAGAAAAGAGTAGAATTTCTACTACCTCCCCCATTTGGAATTCTTGTTTCCCAAGTTATAGTTTGAATAATCTATTTTTTAAAATATAGATATCCCCAATGTTGCTTCTTGAGTTAAATGACCTCTATATTTTACCATTTTTCTCATAATAAAGGATAAACATTGAATGTAGCTTTCATGTTTTGTAATTTATCCATCTCCCTGTCGATTCACCTAATTGTTCTCTCACTGTCCATTTTAACCTTCCCAGAATATCAGTTCTTCAAATTTTCTGCCTTCCTTCCTTAGTTTTCTTCTATGGCTTTTTTTTTTTTTTTTGAAAAAAATGTTCTACAACACATAAACTCAGGTAACTGCTTGCTCTAGTGCACTCATGATATTTCTATAGTATTCTAAAAATATTTTTCTTATTTTTCTGAGTGTTGCAAATTAAGCTTAGTACTTTTATAGTATTTTACAAAATGTCATGCTTAATAAAAATATTAATTTTCACATATTAATTACTGTGCGCTAAGCCAATGAGAAGTATTGAATGAAAGCAAAGAGAAGATTAGAAAAAAAACTTTTCTTTAAATTTGAAAATTAGGGCCCGGCATCGTGGCTCATTGGTTAATCCTCCACCTGCGGCGCTGGCATCCCATATGGATACCGGGTTCTAGTCCTGGTTTCTCCTCTTCCAGTCCAGCTCTCTGCTGTGGCTCGGGAGGGCAGTGGAGGATGGCCCAAGTGTTTGGGCCCCTGCACCCACGTGGGAGACCAGGAAGAAGCACCTGGCTCCTGGCTTCAAACTGGTGCAGCACCAGCCGTGGCAGCAATTTGGGGAGTGAACCAACAGAAGGAAGACCTTTCTCTCTATCTGTCTGTAACTGTACCTATCAAATAAATAAATAAAAATTTGAAAAAAATTGAAAATTAAAAATATTTTAAACAATACATAAAATTTGTTTTTTTTAGAAAGCTTTTATGAATATAAATTCTGTAAGTATAACTTTCGGTTTATAGTAGTTCTTCCCCCCATACTCGCCTTCCCACCCCCAAACCATCCCATCGCCTACTCCCTCCCCCCTCCCATTCTTTGCTAAGATTAATTTTAATTATCTTTATACACATGAGATCAACTTTATACTAAGTAAAGAGTTCAATAGTTTGCACTCACACAGACAAACAAAGTATAAAGTACTGTTTGAAGACTAGTTTTACCGTTAATACTCATAGTACAACACATTAAGGACAGAGGTCCCACATGGAGAGCAAGTGCACAGGGACTCCTGTTGTTGATTTAATAATTGGCGCTCTTACTTATGATGTCAGTGATCACCCAGGGTTCTTGTCATGAGCTGCCAAGGCTATAGAAGTCTCTTGAGTTCACAAACTCCAACATCAATACACAAAATTTGTACATATTACTGAGGTACCTTGAGATATTCTGATACATGTGTATTTTTAAATATGAACATGCATTTTGGAATATTCTCTCTCACCCTCTTAGTTTAGATGACTTTCACTTACCCCTTAGCCACTATCTCAATAATCAATGTATCATCAGTGAATCAACATTTTAGATAGGACATTTTAAGTAATTCAACTAATAGCTCCTTATGCAATAGAGCCATTCAAAAATCTCAAATAACAAAATGTCCAAAAAACGGGTCTGGTATGGTGCCTGTGTGTTTAACTCATTGAGGTAAACAGCTGTTGTAGAACAAGGTATCACAACTATGATTCAGATGCCAGATGGATTTTGTCAGTCTATGTTCATTGTAAATCTTGAATTCTGAGACTTCACAGTTCATCACTTCATGGACTACCAGCTCAACAGCCAAATGTAGCTTCAAAGGTATCTAATATTGAAAGAAGTGTCAATAAGCAAAGAAAGGGGAAAGTGGGTTGGAAAAATGTATCAGCCAGATAGTAGGGCCTGACATCATTATTTTTCATGAAAACATATTTGATGTTCCTAACTATGTGAGAATACTATGGTGTGCTGTACCAGCAACAGATCCTGCTCTTGTTAACATATAATAGAATTATACATTTAATTTCATTTGCATGATGTTTTTATTAAGATCTACCTCCTTCATTAAGCTATAATCTCCAGGGAGGGGAGGAATATGGTATTTTTATTTCCTCTTACTCTATTAATCTCTGCTCTCATACATATTAATAACTTTACTAAATTAATTCATTAATCAACATGTAGACTTTTAAAACAACCCTCTGAGTCAAGAGATTAGCTTAATTTTCTACCCTTTTCCTTCATTTTTTTTTTAATTTCCTAAGAATTTACCATTGCATTGTATTGTTTTATATTTTCATTTATTTTGCCATCTAAACAAATCTTATATATACAATATGTTTGCATATTCAATAGAACACTTAAAAGTTAAGTTATTTCTGAGACCAGCATTGTGGTGCAGGGGGTTAAGCTGCTGCCAGCAATGCTGCCATCTCGTATCGGAGCACCAGTTTGAGTCTTAACAGCTCTGCTTCCCATCCAGATTCCTGCTAATGTGCCTGATACAACAGCAAAGATTGCCCAAGTAACTGGACTCCTGCCATCCACATAGAAGACAGATGGAGTTGCACGCTCCTGACTTCAGCCTGGCCTACTCTCAGTGGCTGCAGCCATTTGTGAAGTGAACCAGAGTCTTGGAAGATATTTGTGTCTCACCTTCTCTGTAACTCTGCCTTTCACATAAAAAAAATGAATCTTTAAAAACATTAAGCAGCTTCTAATGTATCTTTGATTTTCCTGTATCAATCCTAGCACACTTACAGCACAGTAATTGTGTATGAAAAATTAAAATCTTATTTTAAAAACATAATTTTTGGAACATTAATTCAAAATTCTTAGTATATTTGAGAAGAACTATTTTAAAATACCACAAAAACTAGTATGAATATAATATAGCATAGTTTTGTCACAGCACATTTAGTTTATTTTTCTTACATTGAACATTTGATAAATGATCAACTAATTCAGTCATACAAGAAAGGCTAGATTGCTGGAAAATATAAACTCCTACTGAGATTGTTTGTGTCAAGTGTCAGTAGAAATTTATCAAATATATGTTTTTAGTTTTATCCTAGAAACTCAGGCAATCATCTACCATATTTGGAGGTGGATGAACCAGTTACAAGAAAATAACAACAAAAAAAATATGTCTACAACCTCCAACCTAAGTGGAAACCATCTACTTAAATACTCAATTCTATCTAGAATAAGCTAAAGAACAGATTAAATAGGATAGAAGAGAAAGTACACATTTGTGTATTTCCCAGGCCAGGTATAATAAAATGAAAGCCTTCTGCAATTTTTAGTAGTTTGATATCGGTAACAAACTTACTGGGGCACATAACAATCTGGACATGTGTAAGGATCTTAAAAGGAAGCCTCTCTGACTTAAATAGATTCCTTCCTATTTTTAGGTAAAACTCAGATGCCTAAATGTCATAATAACTTTCCCTAGGGAATGTAATTATATTATCTTTTCATTTCCAAGTGCCACATTCTTGTTTACTGTTACGTCATGAACAAAACTCTTTTGTGAATGATGGTTCTACTGAGTATGGTGAATTTGAAAATTGTGAAATCAAATTCCAATTTTGGGAAATATGTCTATGAATTGTGAAAATGTGTTCTTCACAATTCATATGACTATCATTTTGACACATTGTCTCTAAGCATTTTTTGTTAAAAAAAAACCTCTCTTTTTTAATAGTAGAATAAGTCTGTTTTTACTTATTTCAGAATAACAATGAATCAGAAATCTTCTGTTTCTAAACTCCTTGAATATGTCTCGCCAGTCTTAGTGTCCCACATGACTGTCTTTGATTGGTATTCTGTGGACCAATGAAGAGCTGCTGACCTCATTGAGCCAGACAGATCACAAATATACAATTATATCTCAAATGATCCATTTTAATATTTGTATATTTGAATTGGTTGAGCTTAAAATAAATCAGCATTTTATTACAAAGGATGAGCTGTATTAGGAAACAATTTGTTGCTGGAGTCTTAACCATGTACATGCAAAGCAGCATGCTTTACTGCAGAACTAGGGCTAACAAAATGAAACAGTCATGGTCCCTGGCCTCAACTGTTAACAATTACATGAAATATTCAGAAACATTCAGACTGAAAAACACCCAGTTTGGTTATACACAGCATATATTTTGTGTTGTAACAACAAATGCAGGCACAATATTGAAGCAACCACATATTTGTTTTAAACAATTTAAATAGAGATGGTGACATTTGAAGTGGAATTGAAAAGATTAGCTGATTATCCACAGATAGAAAAAAATTAAGGGAAAATGTTTTTGGTAGTAAGAAATTGATTTGGAGAGGTGAAATTAATAATATTTAAAAATAATAATAGAAATTACAGGAAAGTGCGATATAGAAGCTAAAGTATGAGGTGAGAGGAATAACAAGCTGAGTATGATGAGGTTGTGAAGCCCATGAATCCCACTCTAAATTATGTGCCTTTCATTTCAGGGAGTGTTAAAAGAGTTTAAACAGGGTAATGACACTGTCTGAACTGAGCTATGTAAACTTCTTTTATTACTGTGGTGAGGTGAGATTTGTTGTGAGTAAAATAAGAAGTTGGACAAGAGGAACAACTTTATTTGAAAAGGAATACAGAGTACCAGGTGGCTCAGAGAAGAGCTAATTGGCAGAACTCTTACATCTGAGTAGCATTGCAGCTGTGACAGTCCTGACCTATTATAGTCTGTCAGCTAATAAGCACGTTTATACCCTTCTCTCTCGAGCATGTGCACACTGCTAACAAATTTGTCTTTCAGTAGAGGCATTTGATTCATGTTGCTTTTTAAAGTCTATTGTTTCTAGGATTATCTTACTGTGTTTGGAACACAGCATTAGCCTACACTGATGATCAATTATTTGACTTTCTTATTTTTGAAAGATTTAAATGTTTTTTTATTTTTACTCTTAATGGTCTTTTTTACAACATCATAATGGAAAGGTTAAAACTGCAAGCACAGCCACTGGCTTTATGAAGAACAGAGAAGAGTACTAATATAGAAAGGTACACATATTGCTATGGTTTTGGATGTTAGTGTGCATGCTGAACATTCCACAAAGGCTGTGTTAAAGGTGAAATTTCCACCATAGTGCTTTGGGGAGTTATAGAACCTTTAGAAGAAAAGGCTTTGTGGGATGCCCTTATGTCACTGGTGGCATGCCCTTGGAGGGTAGTTCTGGAATGAGTTGTTATAAAAGGCTGAGTTTCCCACCCAAGTACCTTGCATAACTTCTGAGATCAGATGAGATCTGGCACGTTCAGGATGATATGGAGAATGGGACTGGGAAGGAAGAGGGAGGAGGGGGGTGGGGGTGGCAGTGTGGGTGGGAGGGCAGGTATGGGGGGAAGAGTAATTATATTCTTAAAGTAGTACTTATGAAATTTATATTCCTTAAAAATAAATTAATCAACAATAAATAAATAAATAAATAAATAAATGGCCAAGTTTAAGCCCAACCTCTCTGCAGGTTTGCATGTGATGTATCCTCCACTCATTAGTCATGATCCCCTCATCAGAGCCAAAATCTATTTTATGCCCATTCTGGACTTGAACCTCTAAAACTGTGAGCTAAGTAAGCTGTTTTTTTTGTTTGTTTGTTTGTTTGTTTTTCAGTTAGTTTTCTCAGGTGATTTGTTGTAGTCATATAAAGTGGGCAAATTATGTATCATAGATTCTGTGATCTTCAGCCCAAAAATGATCATTCTACATTCTACATTATATTTGTTCTTGTCTTTTTAACTATTTAAACACTCCCAGTCCTTTACTTGCCTCATTCCTTTTGGTATTAGATATGTTTGCCTCAATTAAAGAGAAATTCCACCATAAACATAATAATTATGGAAAGAGCTCTGAAATTAAATATTGTTTTTATTTTTACTACAATTCATATAAGCTATGTATATGATAGTTTTTGGTTGATTAGCTATAGGCCATATGTTTTGGTAGTTATTTCAGAAGTAATAGGTACTGAGAGGTGAAATGTAAGATCTCCAGGTGAAGAAATTGCTAAAATTAATGTTAGCTTTATAAACAATTGGGAAAATATAAAGGAAGGATTTTGCATGCTAACTAAACTTATGTGGAGAGTCCATAAAACAAAATATGAAAGTGAGCTATACCAAATGATAAATTGCTTTGAGCACTTTGAAACTAAATCACTACAAAAATAGTTTCTTTGACATAAGAACTCTTGGCTGTAAAGCAGCAGTAATGACTCTGTGCATGTTGGGTGTTAGGTATGAGCTTTAATTGTGTTGTAGTCATTCAGTAGTTTGAAATTATGATGCATTATAGATACTCTCACAAAATGAAAACTAACTAATATCAATTACAGAGCAAACTTATCTTGTCCAACAGCTAGGCAACTTTCTGTTTTGTCTAGAAAGAACCAGTTAAATAATATATAAATGGTACAAGTCAGTACAAAGTTGCTTTCCCTCTTTCTAGGCTGTTCTACTTGCAAGGTGACTATAATCAGAGTGACTGTAAGATGGCCAAAAACATAATAATTACAAAGCAAAAACAGGACAAGAAGCAGCTCAGTTATTTTCTTTATCCTTGGATTTCTTCGATTAAATTTCTAACTCAATAATGTTTGAATTTCATGTCATGAAGATATTTTCCCATAGGTGTGTTTCAGGAATACAGTTCTTTTAGGACATGTCACTGTAATTGTTTTTTTAGTGACCCAAAAATAATGAACATTGAAGAGATGTACAAAATTTCCATTTTATCAATAAATAAACTAGGGCATATTGATCTTTCTTACAGTTACAACACATATTTTGGAATAAGGCTAAAAAAATCATTGACAAGTTGAATTTTAAGGACAAAATAATAAAAACTTCCATTTTTGTCAGTTGAAAGGTGTTGTATAAATATGTACACATTTGTGTGTATGTTTTAATTCTACTTCTATTAATGGGCTTTCCTCATACTTGAGTAATATATTGTCAATTTTTGCATAGTACAGTCATATTGTTCTATGAATAATGATTAAATTATATTTATTTTAATATCAGTATAACCTATAAATTTTAATAGCTTTTGCCTGGTGCTTCTTTATTTATAAGGCCAAAATAAATTTATAAATTATTAACAAAGAAAAATATGAGATCACATAAAATCCTAATTAGCAACAACATTTTTGCTTGATGAATGAGTATTTTAATTAGAAATAAATCACTAATTTGGAACTTACAATTTTTTACACGTTGAATCAGCTTAGTTTGTGCTGACTCATTTTTCTTTTCATTTATTTGACTTAAATAATACTGTACTTTTGTTCTTACATATGTAGGCATGCAACATAAAATTATTCATGGTAAGTTGGGTTGTTTGGTAAATATCAGACTTCAAAATTAAGAAAAATCCCCTTAATAAGTAACTGCCTCTTTTAATGCAGTATCACTTAGCAATATTAAAGCCATAATTTCCCCTTTATAGACCATTAAAATTTACCATTAATCAAATATATATTAAATGTGTACCTAACTGAGATTTTTTTTCTTATAGTCTATTACATAATGTGATATTGTGTAAGAAAATACAGAAAGTTGATACCTCTAAGTGGGTGATAATTATCCAAGAACTATATCTACTTAAAGGGCAAATAAATGCTATTAATTAAAAACTAAGTCTTATTAATCATTATTGAAATATAACTTAGATAAAAAGAATTCATCAACTTGAAGTATACAATTGGTACTATGTTTATAGTTGTTTACCAAAATAATCATAAGCTGTTTTAATTTATCACACACACACATACACAAAATCACCAAAAGATTGCTCCATGTCCTTCTGCAACCAAAACTGTATTTTGCATCCTCCTTGCAAGCACAGATCTGCTTTGTGTTATCATAATTGGCCTTCCGACAATTTAATGTAGATTAAATCAAAGCAGATGCAGTGGTTTGTATATGGTTTCTTTCATAAAGCATAATAATTTGAAGACATCCATGTTACAGCATTTAATAGTGCTTACTTGTTCTCATTTTACTGAACAGTAAACCATAGTATACACAATTTGTTTCTCCACTCATGTTAGTAAACATTTAAATATTTCCAGTTTTGTTTCTAAAGAATAAAGCTATTATGTATAGGTGCATAAATATTCTTGTGTTAACATATTTGATTTCTCTGGGTCTTAAAATATATTAACTCTATAAAAATCTATAATATCTTGTCAAAGTGACTGTACCACTCTGCTTTCCCACCAATGGCATATGAATTTTGCCTATTGTAAATTCCCATTAATTTTAGGTATTGTTACATTGCTTCATTTTAGACATTCTAGTGTATATACACAAAAATATCAGTTTAATTTTATTTCTTCAATGAAGAATGATGTGCAAATTTTATATTTTTTTGACATTAATGTTCTTTGGTATAACAAAAACCCAATTATCCAATTATTTTTGCATTGGTTTTGTGTCTCTGTAATATTGGATTAAGTTGTTATACATTTAAGAAGCAATTCTCTAATAGCTCTATATTTTGCAAGTATAATTTATACTTGTTGCTTTTCATTTTCTCTTAACAGTGTTATTTAAAAAAAATAACAAAGAGGAAGTCAACAGAATGGGAAAAGTATTTGCAAACTAAGCACCTGAAATGATGAATATACAACATCTGCAAAAAGTTCAACACACTCAACCACAACAAAACAAACAATTAAGTTAAGAAATGTGCAAAGGGCATGAACATCCATTTTTGAAAAATGAAGTACAAATAGCTGACACATGAAAAAATGATCAGGGGGTCCAGCACTGTGGCACAGTAGGTTAATTCTCTGCCTGCGGCACTGACATCCTATATGGGCGTGGGTTCTAGTCCTGTTTGCTCCTCTTCCAAGCCAGCTCTCTGCTATGGCCTGGGAAAGCAGTAGAAGGTGGTCCAAATGCTTGGCCATGCACCCATGTGGAAGACCAGGAAGAAGCACCTGGCTCCTGGCTTCAGATCAGCACAGCTCTGGCCATTGTGGCCATTTGGGGAGTGAACCAATGGAAGGCTGACCTTTCTCTCTGTAACTCCCTTTCACTGTCTATAACTCTACCTCTCAAATAAACAAAATCCTTAAAAAAAAGAGAGAGAAAATGCTCAGGATATCAGGGAAATCCAAGTCAAAACCATAGTGAGATTTCACATTAACCCAATTAGAATGGCTATCATCCAAAAATCAAAAAAATAATAAATGCTGGCAAAGATGTAGGGGAAAAAGTAAACTAATACACTGTCTTTGGGGATGTAAGCCATTTTAGAAGACAGTATGGAGATTCCTTAAAAATCTGAAAATAGATCTACTATTTGACCTAGCCATCCCATTCCTGGGAATTTACCCAAAGAAAATGATTAAAGCATATGAAAGAGTTATTTGTATCTGCATGTTTATTGCAGCTCAATTCACAATAACTAAGATATGGAATCAACACAGATGTCCATCAACCAATGACTGAATAAAGAAAATGTGGCGTATATATTCTAAGGAATACTATTTATCCATAAAAAATACTATCTTTTGCCACAGAATAGATATAACAGGAAACCACTATGCTTAGTGAAATCAGCCAGTTTCCAAAAAACGAATGTCATATGTTTTTTGTGGTATGTAGCAGTTAATATAGAATACAAATAATATCCAGGAATGAAATGAAAATCTTGTGATTTGAGGATTGTTTTTAGCCCTTGTTTATACTGTGGAATTTAGGATAGGAAGGCTAAGTATGATCCTTTTTTATTTTTTCTCATTCTATTGTTTTTAATTGGTTGTCACTTTTTGTTTGCTCTTGAACTAATGATCTGTATTACTGCACAATGTGTAATATTTTCTATCTCTAAATCATCATAAGCTTTTGTATAAGCACACTCATTTTATTAGTGACAGGTATAATATTATTCTGTAATATAATAGTCAATATCATGTGAATACACAAACTTTAAAATTCTTGAAAAAAATTAAGAGGAGCCCCAAGAACATTCCTATTGGGTAGGTGAGGGGAAAAATAAGGCAGTCTTTTTATTAAAATGTCTTTCAAAGTAAATATATGGGCATCAGTTTAAGCATTACTATTCAAAGGCCCATTGTATCTTAATTGAATAAATAATTGCTTTATGCAATTAATATGACACAATTAAATACATCTATACCATAATTATAATTATCATATTTTGATATTGAGTTTATTTAATCTCTGACTATACATGGTATTACAGAGAGTTCAGTTCTCAGAATAATGAATCTCACTTGGTTTTAAGAATCAAGATTCTTGAACTAGCATTGTGGCTTAGCCTATTAAGATGTCACTTATGACACGGCATCACATACCAGAATGCAATTCTTGTTCTGGTTTCTTTTTCCACTCCAACTTCTAATAATGCAGCTGAGAAGGCAGTGGAAGATGGTCCAAGTCTTTTGGTCCCTGCCACCCATGACAGAGACCCAGATGGAATTCCTGGATCCTAGCTTCAGGCTGGGCCAGACCTTGCTGTTGTCCCCATATGGGGAGTAAACCAACAGATGGCAGATCTCCGTCTCTCTCTTCCAGTCTCTCCTTTCCCTCCCTGTCATTCTACCTTCAAATAAATAAGTAAATCTTTTTTGAAAGATTTAGGATTTTTATTTGGATATTTCTTTCTTTATTCATTTCTGAGTGCATGTATCAGCTCCAAGCACTCCTGATAAAATAGAAATTATTATATTGGTCTCAGAAGTAGACAACAAAAATATCATAAAATAACTTTGCAGTGGAAGTTTGAAATATGGCATTTTCTCCTTTATGCCCTGTGGCAGGTTTTTAAAGATTATATGAAAAGAAAACAGAAACTTTGGAAAGAGTGATATAGAAAGCATTTCAATACACAATAGGGAGAACATATTGTGGAAATCATATAAATCATTGAGTTTCCATAAGATGATTTTTCTTCATACGTTTTGAATTTTCAAACTTAGGGTGAAATGATGGAAGAATTTAGGTATACCAAGTATACAAAGCTGTATCATTTAAAATATATAATAACTAAATGTAAAATACCCTCAATAGAAGAAACAAGTCTTCAAATCTAAGCTATTAAGAAATATGGAAGTTATTCATGGTTGAATACACTGTGAAGTCTAATAATTATTTCAGCGTGGTAAGAGTTATAATAACAACTACACATCTTAACATGAAATTTATATTTAAAATTCTACTTGCTGTATAACAATATAGACAATATTTGCCTCCCCATCAAAACACTCACAATTGCTCTTTTAGGATCCAAAAGGCAAATTCAGTTATATTCAACTTGGCATTAGGTTATAGCTTATCATAAGGCAGTGACACAGAATATCTTCTCTTGGTTCATGAGCCTGAGCATCAGCTAGTGAATTTGCAATGACAGATAGTACTAATAAATAAACAAACAGTGACTTCTCTGCTCCATGGTGCTCTCTTGATATGTGACACTTGGCAGTATATTATTAAAGAATCATTGTACTAGAGATGTACTGAAATAGAGCTTTACCAAAGAGTCATTTCCTGGGTGATGTACTGTACCTTCAAAGGGTCTTGGATGCCTAAAAATGCATTTCAAATGCTGGGCCATGCACCCATTGGAAGGATAAAAATAATTTTTTCCATTATAATTTTAATATTAAATTGAGTGTCTATGATAGCTATATTCTCAATCAATCCAACCCATAAATAATGCATTTTGCTTATATTTTGTATATATAAAAACTTAGCTAACTTTTGGAGGAAAGAAGCAGACACACTGAAAAAGATGGAGTATGATTATGGTTAAGGAGGTTTATGTAAGTAGTATATATTACAGGAAAAGCTATCTTCAATGAAGAGTTCAGAACCAACATGAGGGAGAAATGATACAGTAATGAGTTTTATTTAAAGATTTATTTATTTATTTGAAAGAGTTACACCGAGAGAGAGAGAGAGAGAGAGAGAGAGAGAGAGAGAGAGAGAGAGAGGTCTTCTATCCAATGGTTCACTCCCCAATTGGCTACAATGGCTGGAGCTGTGCCAATCCAAAGCCAGGAGCTTCTTCTGGGTCTCCCAAGAGGGTGCAGGGGCCCAAGGACTTGGGCAATCTTTTACTGCTTTCCCAGGCCATAGCAGAGAGCTGGATTGGAAGTGGAACAGCCAGGTCTTGAACCGGCCCCCATATGGGATGCCAGCGCTTTCAGGCCAGGGCATTAATTCACTGCACTACAGCGCCAGTCCCAGTAATGTTTTAACTTTAATTTTTGAACCACCCTGCCCTGAGCCTAAAGCCTATAAATCCAAACTTACATATTAATCTAACTTTTTTATATTTATTAGAAATTTGGACACACACACACACATACACACACCAGAGAGCAGAGAGAGAGAAAAAAAGAGAGAGCAATCAAAGAGATCCTGTGCCTGATGGTTCACTTCCCAAAGGCCTGCAACAGCCAGGGCTGAGTCAGGTTGAAATCAGAACTCAATCCTGGTCTCCACCATAGGTGGTGGGGTTCCAAGTACTTGAGCCTAACAGGAAGCTGTGTCAGAAGAACATGAATCTGAACTTGAACAAGGCATTCTGATATGAGATGTGGGCATCCTAAGCAATGATTTAGCCACCGGGCCATACATCCATCCCTCAAATTTATATGTTTATGGTGAGGTAAGAGGAAGAATAGTAGAGAACAAAAGAAAGTAATGTAAGTAATTCTGTGTGCTTGGCAAAATCTGAACTATAAAAAGACTGTGAATTCTGACCTCATTTAACTGTTTACCCCATATCAGGATAACTAAACTGAGCCAAGCACTGAATGGTACTAATAAAATAGGTTCATGAGAGTCTGTATATATAGGTGTAGGTCATGTCCCATATGGAACTGCTTGATCAAGGTCTTGATGGGTGGTGTCAGGTAGGCATTGAAACCCAGTCCCTCCTCTGCTCTACAAGTCCTTGTCCTGGGGTCCAGCTTAGAGTAAGCAGGTCACTTTCCTCATTTTTATAGGTGAGGGTGTTTTTTAAGTTTTGAAAAACCCAGAGGGACTGCATTTTTGTAATTTTATCCAAAGTGTCCCATCTATCTGTGGGAGCCACTAGGTTCATGGACGAAAGAAAAATTTATTGGCTATTTGCTATTCTATAGGTAAAGAGCATCTACCAGATATTAACAAATTCAGTAGATCTTGTTTAACTCCCTTTATTTCAGATGTCACATTAGTGACCTCACAGGAGTCAAAACAGATTTGATGATCCCAGGCCATAACTTGAAAGACTGTGCACATGTCTCACACTAACTACATCTCACCTAACATTCCTCTAATCTCTATTGGCCCTACATAAATTGGCTTATTTTTCTGTATCAGCTTTGCTTAATAATTGACCTTTGTTTTATGATTCCTGCATGTGAGCTAGACAAGGAGTTTGATTTTTAGTCATGTTTAAACCATAGCACTCACTGCATATTGCCCTGGTAGAACCTAGGATAACGTTAAGGGGATGGCACTGTGTCATAGTGGGTAGAGCTGCTGCCTATAATGCTGGCATCTCATATGGGCACTGGTTCAATTCCCAGCTGCTCCACTTATGATCCCAGCTATAGCCTGGGAAAGCAGTAGAAGATGGTCCAAGTCCTTGGGCCCCTGCACCCATGTGGGAGACCCAGAAGAAGCTCCTGGCTTTGGATGGGCTCCACTCTGGCCATGGCAGCCATCTGAAGAGTGAACCATCGGATAGAATACTTCTCTCTCTCTCTCTGCCTCTACCTCTCTGTAACTCTGCCTTTCAAATAAATAAATATTAGAATCTAGGATAACATTCAAAACCTTTAGAATTTCAGCATACAATATGAATATATGAAAACATGTAAAATGCCATCTACCTGGGCTTTAGATGCTCCCTGTTATGCATGAAGCACTGATGCAATGGGTTTTGCAGACCCCTGAAATACCTACAGGATATAGTAAGGTTGTATTAGCAAAGACATCTTTAAGGGATGGAAGAAGTAGCACTTATACTAAGCATAGAAATGCATCTTTGATATTTTAAGACCTCCTGTAGATGATCGAGTGCATTTGGGCTGGATGCCAACCAATATGGAATTGTCTTAGATCTTCTATACTAGATCCTTATTTTAGTTTAGTCCAGTTTCCTTGCTAACATTCTTGATTGTTAGTATCGTTCTTCCATTTCTTATTTTTTTCATTTTTAAAAAAAGGTCTGATATTTACTTGGAAGGCAGATTTACAGAGATGGGGGTGGGGAGAGAGAGAGAGAGAGAGAGATTAATCTTCCATCTACAAGTTCTCTCCACAAATGGCCACAACAGCCAGGGCTGGGACAAACCAAAGCCAGGAGCCAGGAACTTCATCTAGATTTCTCACTTGGATCAGGGACCCAAGTATGCCAGCAGGGAACTAGATCAGAAGTGGAACATCTGCGACTCAAATTGGCCCCAATATGCGATGATAGATTATCAGACAGTGGCTTAACCTACTATACCACAATATCAGTCCCTAATTTTTACCTTTTAAAAATTTATTTATTACTTGAAACACAGGGTGAATGGAGGGGTTGAAGAGAGAGAGGGAGAAAGCGAGCCAGAGCCAGAGCCAGAGCCAGAGGTGTCAATCTCCCAATCACAGCAACAGTTAGAACTGTTCTGTGCTGAAGCCAGGACCCCAGATACTTGGGACATCGATCATTTTCTGCTTCCCAGGTACATTAACAGGAAAGTGGGTTGAAAGTATGGAGTAGCCAGGACTTCAATCTGATACTCAGATATGGGATAGGGAATTCACAAGCAATGGCTTATTGCTTGCTGCTTATTGTTATACTACAATACCTGCACCCTTCTATTCTCTCACTTAGTTATAAATTAATTTCTTTCATAATTAGATATTGTATATGAGTATATTTCATTTTTAAAGTTTTGCTTTAATTAATTCAATTTGAAATTATTCTTACACAATGAAAAGAGTCCTGGCTAAAACACCTTCCCATCCTTCATGAGTTTCCATGTTAAATCTTTTATATTCCAATTTCTTCATTTATGTTTATTTTTCTCTTCTGCCTGAAAATAAAACCAACTTGCCCTCCTCAGAAAATTTTCCTTTGTCTGTGATGAGAGGTAGAAAACAGAATTGATAGAGGAACCACGGATTGCTGAATTCTAGTGCAAGCTGTAGGAATGTGAGGTTAGGTTAAAAGTAGACAAGATATTAAAAAGCTAAAATGATAGTTAATCTGACAATTATTAAGAGCCAGAAATTTCATCCCGTAAGACAGTTTTCATTTAAACCAGATACTAGCAAACTATGACCTGGAGGGCAAATTCTACTTTGGACTCTTTTAAAATTATGTATATTATAAAATTACATGTCATATTTGGCTACTTAACAAATTTGTCTGAATTTAATGGATGGCTTTGGTAGGCTTCCTATAAATTTAATGGTTACCCTAAAAACCCTTGATATTTTTATCACTGCTCCTCTATTGAGGAAATTTCTCAAGATAGTCACACAGTCATTTTTGAAGCACAAACTCAAAGCAAATTATCTTTAGGAGACTAGTATCAAGCATAGGATTGAAAGAGAATATGTCCATGTGCTTTTGGAAATAAATGTTAATGTATAGTTAAAATGTGATCCATATAAAACAAACCATCAAAAATATGTGTTTCTTTTTGTTAAAGAAATATAAACAATGAAAGTTGCTGATTTTATTTTTAAAAGGAAAATCAAAGATTGGTTTTACTGACAGACACAAACTTCCTAATTTTATATGACTAAATAGTAAGAAAATGTAAACTACCTTATACTCATTTACTAAACTTTAAATATTATGCTAACTTAGGTACATATTTATTAATAATTTCCCCCTAGACATCAAAGCAAAATTCGGTTCACAAGTGTCTTGAATCAATAATCTTTAAATATATTAAGAAGTCAAGATAATATCTAACTTATATTTGAGTCTTCAGTCTATATGGAAGATGACAAATTGGATTTAATATGAATTTTTTATTTCAAATGTTTATCTTTCTATTAAGAGATTCATATTGAAATTATTATCTTGAATGGGCTAATATACTAAAGATATCATATTTTTCATGGCTTATTTTCTTGCTGAATTTGCTAATTCAGAAAGAATCATATTATTGATAGTAATAGTTAAGGAAAGTTATAATTTTATACTTTGGAAAATTAAGAAAATTTCCCATGAAATACATTTTGTATAAATTTAAGAAAATTTACCTTCCTGCTAAGAGAGAATGACATCTTCAAAATGGAGATTTCCTTTATAAAAGAAAATTACCCATTAAAAAG
The DNA here is from genome assembly GCF_033115175.1 of Lepus europaeus. Lineage (NCBI taxonomy): Eukaryota > Metazoa > Chordata > Mammalia > Lagomorpha > Leporidae > Lepus > Lepus europaeus. Next base: position 44,419,939 of record NC_084843.1, on the reverse strand, counting down.
GGAAACACATGCTCTGTCTTTAGAGCTCCTCATGTGTTGTGTTCTCCCATCATTTCTCAAAACAATCAGTTTTAAACAATCCTTCGGCCAAGCCATATTTTGAGGCTGTTCATTTTGTTTCCTACACACGATGACTTGTAAATTACAACAGGGATTGTTCCAATGCACAATACACAGCCAGGAGAAATTTTAAATTGGAAAAATCATGAACCTGATGATTGGCAAGAATAGCTTTGGATCAAAAATCGGTGTCCCACATTCTCAATGTACATTATGCAATATGCAAATAGACATGTTAAATGGTTATTCTCATGATTATTTTCATCTTATTAAAGCATATATGTAACTATGAAAAGAAGAAATAATAAAGTGAAAAATAAACTCGGAAAGTAAGATTTCTGCCCTACTGGTCATATGATAGTATAGGCAACATGTTGAGAAGCAGTACATTCACAACAATATATCATATAAGTATATTATAAAACAACAACTAAAATAACAAGTATGCAAGGTAGATAGGGTAGGACATCACATATCTTTCTGATGTATAGTAGGATTTAATATCATGGCTTTCCTTCAACTAGAAGAGAAAGGTAATAAATGTGACTAGTGAAATATAACCTAAGTATGATAGGCAGCTGTGGTTTCTTAGTCCTACTGAGTCATGTAACAAGATAATGGCACTGCTACCTCACTGAACACTATAAACAGAGTTTATTCAGGGCCAGCATTGTGGTATAGCAGGTAAAGCTATGGCCTGAGAGCACGAATCCCACATGCATGTCAGTTTAAGACTTGGATGCTCTACTTCCGATCCACCTCCCTGCTAATGTGTCTGGGAAAAGCAGAGGAAGATGGCCCGAGTGATTGGGCCCCTGTACCCGCTTTGGAGACCCACATGGAGTTCCAGGCTCCTGGCTTCAGTCTGGCCCAGCCCTGGCCTTTGTGGTCATTTGGGGAGTGAACCAGTGAACAGAAGATCTCTCCTTCTTTATCTCCATCCCTCTCTCTGTAATTCCACCTTTTAAATAAAATAAAATAATCAAATTAAAAATAAAAGAGATTTATTTATTTTTGCACAAACATGCCCCTAGGTGTATTGGGGATATTTTGTTAGTAACATAATGATGAATCTTTTTTACTCAAAAATCGTTTTTGCGCTCTATAAGATTTATTAAATTTAAAATTAAGTATTATAGAAATTGAATCACATAGGTGCCAAAATACTCACAAAGGGTTTTCATGCTTTTCCTCACATCACTGGTAAGCAAAAAAGAGACATATGTATATCCAACTCACTAATATGCAGATTAGTTTCACTTCATAGTCACCTCTGATCCTTAGTAAAAAATTACACATCTGTGCCAAATTTAAGACAACTGTCTTAAATTTTATTTTCCAGACCTTCCTAACTTTGCAAGTAATTGATTTTTTATCTTAATGCATTCATCCTTGATATTACATTCATTATCAATTAAAAACCTGTGCTATACAATTTGTGCTGACCCTTTCTGAAAAATTTCAAAATGACACAATATAATTTTATGGATTATCCACACTACTACCATTAAAATGAATGGGAAGTACCAAACTAATTCCCATTTATCTAAATGGAAAGGAAAAAATGTGTATGTAACTATCACTCATCATGTAAGGATTCAAATCATTGTGAGGGCTGGAAATATATTAGCAATAACCAACAAATTATTGTTGCTCATGAACTGAGTTTATTCAGTGTCACTCTGCACAAATCACAGTGGCCCTTTGTTAGTTTACCCCAAGCAAACTTCCAATCCAGTGTGTCTGCACATCTTTCTTTTCTTGGGAAATCTCCTGTAAAGGATCTCTTCACTTTCCTTCCTCAATTTTTCTTACAATGTTATATTATCATGACAATTTATTTTGATTAAGGGGCTGAAAGTTGTCTTCCTTATAATCCTCATCTTTTTCCATACATAACTCTGATTTTCTCTAGGAACGATCTTATATTGACAAGTATACATTTTGTATTTTTGTTTGCATATGTCTCTACTTCTAGAAAAACACAAACACCACTATTGTATTCACTTTTTATTTTAAATATGCATATCTGTAATTAGAAACACCTATCTACACCTATCAGCTATTGTAAATACCTATCAGCTATTGGTTGTCAAATTATAATGCTTAACAATTCACCAGATGTCAAAGAAAATGTGTACCAGGAAGGTTAAATAGCAAGGATGACTTTATTTAGAAATATTAGAAGCCAAGGCTATTGCAGTAGAGGAGAAAGCCTGACATTAGCTCTGCTGATACAAAAGATAGGGAAGTTACTAATACTCTGCTTTTCAACTACACAAATTTTTAAACAAATCTTTGGCTATAATTATCGATCTTGAAATGATTACAACTTAATATCGATTATAAAAATGGGAAGAGAGAAATAAAAAACAAAGATAAACATCCTAATAAAGTACTCTTCATTTGTGCTCCATTCCTACCCATAGTTTGAATTTTTAATGCTACCTTGGATGTCATTCCATGCTGGGTCTCTTAACATTTTATTGTAATAATTATAATTTTAAGTCTTCACAGTAAATATGTAAATGAGTTATATGCCATGTTTACAATATTAACAGTATTCTGAAATTGTTGGTATTGTTACTCTTATCAATGAGTTTTCTACCTTCAGATATTTTATTCTTACCCAGTAGTATCTCTTCTTTCAGTTTGAAGAATTCCCTTTAACATTCCTTGTTAACACTTTTATTGTAACACAGATTCAATGGTGATAAATTCTCTCAGGTTTTGTTTGTCTCAAAATGTCTTTATCTCTCCTTATCCCTGAAAGATAGTTTTGTCGGATACAGTATTCTTGGCTGGCATTTTTTTTTTCCTCCTTCAGTTTTGGGAAAGTTTCATCTAACTTCCAGTAGCCTACAAAGTTTGTTTTCAGTAGTCTGCTGTCAAGATAATTGGAACCTCTATACATATTATTTGCTTCCTTTCCCTTGTAGTTTTACAAAACTTCTCTTTCTCTTCACCTTGGAGAACATAATTATATCTTGAGGTAGACTTGGTTGACTTGAATCTGAATGGTAACCTTTGACCTTCCTGTTTCTAGATAGTTGAGTCTTTCTCTAGGTTTAGGGGTTTTTCTGTCATTATCTCTTTGAATACCCCTTTGCAATCTCAAGTCCCTCTTGACTCCCAATAACTTGAATATTTTCTCTTTTCATGCTGTCTTATAATTCCCGTAAACATTCTTCATTTCTCTTGATTATATTCTCCTCCAACTGTATATTTTCCTATATCTCATCTTCCAGCTCACTGATTGATTACTCTGTGTGTTCCATTCTGCTATTAATGCCTTTGCCATGATTCTAAATTTACTTAGCGCTGTTTGCAGTTGAAGTTAATTTTATTTAACTATTTCCAAATATCTATCTAATCTGTTAGAATACTGAATTGTTTCTCTTGTCTCCTCTTGAATTTCACGGAGTTTTGTTAAAATGGCTATTAGGAAACTATCATTTGAATATTTGGATATTTCAATTCCTAGGTGGTTGCTGCACCTATCAGGATTAGTTATGTTGGTTGAGATGTAAGGCTGCTCAACCAGGACCACAGAACTCCACTGGACACTGAAGCAGGTCCAGAGGCTCAGTCTGCAGGCACATGCCTAGAGACAGACATTCTTGGGATCTGCACAATGCTGGATTTATCAGCCTGGCAATGAGTTCCAAAACAGTCCTGTGATTCCCTGCTGTCTGCCTAAGATTGTAGGATGGGTGAAAAGAGGTAGCTACTCCACACCTCACGTAAGCCCCAGGTGGGTCATACTCAGGTCTCACTGTCACTAGACCCTATGTAATCTTGGTTGTGTACATCAGGCCTATGAGAGGCTGTTGGTTCTACATGTCAAAACAAATCTATCTCAGCAGGGTGCAAGTCTCTGCCTGATATTGGCCCAAGTCCAGAGCCTCCATCTACAGGCACTGGCCTAGGTATGGAAACCGTTATGAACTATAGTCTGTGAGCCCCACAATGTCCTGGAAGTGCCTTTAGGCCTACCCATGTCTGGCAGTGATACTACCTAGTGAGTCTGACCCCCTGGCATATAGCTATCTCCGGATGCCAGGCAAGTGTTAAGGCTCAGACTGTGAACACAGGCTTGATGGTAGAGACCTTACGGCTTTATGAGGTGCTGGGTTTCAGCAAGGTAAGCCTGATTTGAGCTCCCAAGGCATGGTCCTAAGCTCCTTCTCCTGGCTCTCCCTTTGGTTGGGGTTTTACTTTCTGCCAGCAGTCAGTAGAAGAGTGACAGAGTCCACCTGACTGTAAAAGCTCCAAATATTCACTCTAACTGTAGTCTCCTAGGGCAGAGGCTGGTGGGCTCATTACAATTGAATTTTTTCCCAGAGAGACTGATGCCAGAATTCAGTTCTCTTTAACTCTCCCAAGGGAGGTGTCACTTCACCCACCACCTCTTGGAGCTGGGGAAGGGGTGACACAGGCAACTCTTTCTTGCTTGCTTTCTTTGATGTAATTTCTCTTTACGATTACAACAAGACGTGGCACTGTGGTCTCTCATGCTCTTCACATTGGTGTATCAGTGGGGAGGTGGTCACCAGAGCTTCTTACTCAGCCACCATCTTGGCTTCACATACTTTTTTTTTTTAAGAGAGTCATTTCAAAACTTTTTTTTCCTGTTTTTTTGAGGGGTAGCAGGGGGTGGGGGAAGAGAGGGTGAGCAAGCACTCCCATGTGATGCATGTGATGCACAGGAGGTGGGAACTCAATACAGGTTTCCCATGTGTATGGAAGGGACTCAACCACTTGGTCTACCATCTGCTGCCTTCCAGGGTATGCATTAGTAAGAAGACTCAATTGGAAGCAGAGTCAGGACTCAAACCCAGGTACCTTGGTATGAGATGCAAATGTCTCAACTGACTGCATAGCTGCAGCACTAGCAACAACATATTTCAAAATATAGATTCATCAGAATTACATATTACCAATTAAATTAATGTATGCTGTATAACTGATACTCATTATTTTAAATTCTTCCTAGTTTCAATGATGGTGATGTCAAGTGAAATGAGAGTATTTTTAAGGTAGTGTGTTACTGTTGTTTAAGAAAAGGTATTAAATCCAAGACTCAGCATAACTTCATTTGTATAGCATTATTCTTTTTTTTAAATTGCTGAATGCATGTGTTTACTCATTTTTAAAACGCAGTTTTTGAAAAATAAGGCACAGAGAACGATAGCATGTAATGCTCAATTTTCTTTAGTACTATAATTTATGAGTCTGTTCATGAGATTTAACTCATTGAATAAGACCCTCTGGGTTTATGCATTACAAATACTTGCCATATCACCTATTAAGCTTGTATACAGTTCAGGAGGAGAAATTTAAGTAACCTCTATATTTTGTTAGTTTACTAACACTAGATTATATTACTTCCTTCTTGTATGTAAGTAAAGTCTCACTCAATGCAACATAATGATTCCTCCAGTGGGTCTAAACATTCTGATAAATGCCTGCTGAGCAAATGGAGTCTCATGCAGAATGGAAGGAAACTGCTAGCATTGCTGGGTGTTATGCTCGAGAGAAGAAGCTTCTTTTAAACTAGAGTAATCCACAAGAAGGATGTGAACTGTAGGGGAATGAAGTAGTACTTCCTAGGGCCCCAAGCAGTGGGAAAGATATACAAAATATCAAAAATTAGGTAGACATATTCATACTTTTATAAATACCTTTTGTACATGGTAACAGTATCCAGAAATTGAGATGTATCACTTACTTGGTTCATTTACTAAGTTACTTGCTAACAAGGCAACATAAAATTTCTTTAAAGTACACTTACATATACATGCTAAGTAAAAATATTCTCCACTGAGAGTAGAAATGCAATTAGGCAAGTGATGTTATATAAAAGGGATACTGCTGCAGAGTTGGGTGTTGAGTTGATGAAGAAAGAAAGATCAAAGGCCAGCGCCGTGGCTTAACAGGCTAATCCTCCGCCTTGCAGCGCCAGCACACCAGGCTCTAGTCCCGGTTGGGGTGCCGGATTCTATCCCAGTTGCCCTTCTTCCAGGCCAGCTCTCTGCTATGGCCCGGGAAGGCAGTGGAGGATGGCCCAACCCCTTGGACACTGCCCCCGCATGGGAGACCAGGAGAAGCACCTGGCCCCTGGCTTTGGATCAGTGAGATGCACCGGCTGCAGCGGCCATTGGAGGGTGAACCAATGGCAAAAGGAAGACCTTTCTCTCTGTCTCTCTCTCTCACTATCCACTCTGCCTGTCAAAAAAAAAAAAAAAAAAAAAAAAAAGAGGAAAAAAAAAAAGAAAGATCAAACAAGAGGCAAGAAGAAGAAATACTCTAAGACTAAGGCATAACACATTCAAAGCAGAAAGAGTTTTAACTTTTTGCATATGGTATTCTAATCTCCCAATACCATTTATTTAAAATTTCATGTTTTGGTGTTGGCAATGTGGCATAGCAGGTAAAAGCTGCCTCCTGCAGTGTTGGCATCCCATGTGGGTGCCGGTTCGAGACCCAGCTGCTCCACTTCTGATCCAGCTCGCTGCTATGGCTTGGAAAAGCAGTGGTGGTTGGCCCAAGTCCTTGGGCCCCTGCACCCATGTGGGAGGCCTGGAAGAAGTTCCTGGTTCCTGGCTTCGGATCGGCACAGCTCCAGGCATTGCAGCAAATTGGGGAGTGAACCTGCAGATGGAGGACCTCCCTCTCTCTGCCTCTCCTTCTCTGTGGAACTCTGACTTTTAAATAAATAAATCTTAAAAAAAAAAAAAAAAACTTCATGCTTTCTAACTGATGTGAAATTTCTTAATAAAATTTCAAAAAGCATTTTTTAAATTTTAATTTAATTGATTTATTAAAGAAATATGGTTTTAATGATTAAAATGGTCATTTTTTAAGAATAAGTTTATCTCATTTATTAGTATTTCCCTGAATAGTCTTGTTTGTGATTTTTTTCCAAATTGACATGTTAATTCTTGTATGTAATCCCAAACAAACCCAGGATCTATTGTGTTGTAGTTGCATTAGATTTAGAAATTATTTTCTGGAAAATTATGATGTGAATCATCTATCCAAGACCAGGATATGGATTTCCATCATTTAATTATCCTTTATTATGATTCATAGCAATTTCATATTTTTCTTTATCATATAGTTTTATGATATTTTTGTTTACCCTAATCCAGTGTAATATCATACTAACTTGATCTTATCTGCAATGACCTATTTCCTAATGAGGTCACAAGCACAAATGCCAGGGATTAGAATGTCAGCCTATCATTTTTAGGGGAAAATATCAGTCCACAATTGTAATAGTAAGCAGTTGGTAAAGAATATGTAAGCAAAAAATCACCTGTAGGGTGTGCCACTATTATCTTGCATTCAGCGTATCTTTTCTACAAAGAACTTATGAAATCAACCTAATTATTGACAAAGTTATTGAGATCATTTAAAGTTAATTAAATTATGGCAGGTAAATATAACATCAAAAAACTGAGATCCAAAGTTAAATTCTTTTTGGAGGAAGTTTTGAAAATGTAATTTTTACAGGTTACTTAATAAGAAGAAATTTAAGTAACATTTACTAAACTTTATTACAGAGATGGAAAATAAATAGTACCTTTTTCTAATGAACAATAAAAATAAATAACTTTCTAGGGCAAATATTTTTAAACAGATTGTAATCAAGAAAAATAAAAACCACCGGCACTGCAGTTCACTTGGCTTATCCTCCGCCTGCGGTGCTGGCACCCCAGGTTCTAGTCCCGGTTGGGGCACCAGATTCTGTCCCAGTTGCTCCTCTTCCAGTCCAGCTCTCTGCTGTGGCCTGGGAAGGCAGTGGAGGATGGCCCAGGTCCCTGGGCCCTGCACCCACATGGGAGACCAGGAGGAGCCACCTGGCTCCTGCTTCAGATTGGCGCAGTGTGCTGGCCGTAGCAGCCATCTGGGTGGTGAACCAACGGAAAAAGAAGACCTTTTCTCTGTCTCTCTCTCTCACTGTCTAACTCTGCCTGTCAAAAAATAAAAAATGTTTAAAATATATACACACAAAATTGTGCATATGTATATGAATATATCCATGTATATAACGTCAAGCAAAAGCAAAAATATAATGACATTAAACAGATCATTGGTCCACAGAGACTGGGAACATAAAAAAGAGCATTTGTAAAACACGAGAAAATGCAAATGATGATGGAAATGTCCTATATTACTTTTATAGTGGTGTTTACATTACCTTCTATATTGTTATTACTTATAAAAATGTACAATTTTTATGAGGTGTGGCTGAACATAATCTGTCTCTTAATAAACTTAACTTGAAATAAAAGAACTGATATATAATTTATCCATAGAAGATACTTATCAGTCATATAATGCACTAGTTTTGAAATATTTTTAATTTTTTTTAATAACACAGGATTTCTGATATCAGTTAAAACATACTAATACTCTTTAGGATTGCCCTTTAAATGGTCATGAAATATCCATTCAAAGCTGTTTGAAACAAATTTTGAAAATGTCTTTATTTATAATCTTAATTTAGGACATTTAAAATACTTATTTTTTCAATTATATTCTTTATTGGTTATATTTTCTCTATAAAATTCTGCAGGCATGTCACAATTGTGTTTATTGAACTGCCTGACCTCGTAACTTTCACAATTTGTTTTGCTAATTCTGTGTTAGCTTTAAGCTATTTGCCTTACTTTCTTATAAGGAAATAATCTTAAATCATTATTGGATGGCCTAATGACTTATCTTCTTTCAGATAGATCACCCCTAATTGGATGATATATGTTGGAGAGTGGGTATGCTACTGTGTATATACTCCACATTCTTTCTCTGAATTTTAGTTATCTTAATAAAATAGAATGTTCATCACTGAAAATTTAAAAGTCTGAAATCTATTTCCCATATATATGTATATGTACTTGGCAATACATAGCAATGCAGTGATGTATACTTACATACACACACATGCCTTTTATATGAATATGTCAAAATATTTTCTAATAAGTCATTTGAAGCATTTATAAGCCAAAAATAGCATAATATCTAAAGAATGGATTCAGTGTTTTTATTAGACCTCTCTGTTTTTGAAGAATTCTGATTTTTCTCCTAGCCTTCATATTTCCACATGGCACCAAGTCATGTTCTATGATAGTAGCTAACCACGTTTTTACAGTTCTAGAAAAACAGAAATTTCATGGGAATATCAAAGAGTAACAGTTGTGTATCTATCACCCCCACTACTCTAGGTTCTGATTTTGGTTACAAGCTTTCAGAGGCTAAATATTTATGGTTTTGCCAATGATGATATTCTTGGTAAGACTTTGTTTTACTGAACTTACTCATTTCTTTTTCACAAGAATAGCTTACCATTTATTTTATTTTATTTTTGGAAAAGATTTACTTATTTTATTTGAATGGCAGAGTTACAGAGAGGCAAAGGCAGAGGCAAAGGCAGAAGATGGGGCAGAGAGAGAGTGAAAGAGAATGAGAGAGAGAGAGAGAGAGAGAGAGAGAGAGAGAGAGAGAGAGAGAGAGACTCCTTCATACACTGGTGTTCACTTCCCAAATGCCACAGTAGCTGGAGCTGCACCAATCGGAAGCCAGGAGCAGGAGTTTTTTCCAGGTCTCCCACACAGGTGCAGGGGCCCAAGGACTTGGGCCATCTTCCACTGCATCCCCAGGCCATAGCGGAGAGCTAGATAGGAAGTGGAGCAGCCAGGACTTAATCCGGTGCCCATGTGGGATGCCAGCACTGCAGGTGGTGGCTTTGACCCACTAAGCCACAGCACTGGCCCCGGAAGCTTGCCATTTATAAAGGAATGTATGACCATATTATCACTGGTCAATAGAAATTAAGAACAAAATGATTGAGCTTAAAAACACAACAAAATACATCTGCTGATAGAAATGATCTATATTATTATTGCAATGGTATTTACATTACTTTCTATATTCGATAGTACTCATAAAAATTCTAATTTCCATAGTGGAGCCATACCACAGGATTACTGTTTCTTATTATCTTAGATACTGCAATTCCTCAAAATCAATTATAAATAGACATATGTTGGGAATAGTCATTTGGCCTAGCAATTAAGATGCCTGTGTACCTCATCAGAGTACCTGGATTCAATGTCCAGCTCTGGTTTCTGAATTCAGCTTCCCTATCAGTATAGAGCCTAGGAAATACTCAATAATGGCTCAAGTGATTGGGTCCCTCTAGCCAGAAGGAGACCTGGATTACAATGCTGGCTTTTGGCTCTGGTCCCTGGCTTAGCCTTATAGGCATCTGAGGAGTGATCTAGCAGATGAGAATGCTCTCTTGTTTCTCAAGTAATTTTTTTTGTAATTTACATACTTACATACCCACTAAACACATGTATGTAGATACAAGCATAGATTCATTTTTAGTTTATTGACAATGGAGAATCTCCAAAGCATTTTGTTCTGTTCTACACTTTAATGAGTTTTGTCAGATTTGAGGTTAGCATTAAGTAATAAAGTGAAAATTCTACATTGTATTTACTAAAGTATAAAATAACACCTTATCTAATCCTTTTACATATTTATAAATAGATTTTTTTTTGACAGGAAGAGTTACACAGTGAGAGAGACAGAGAGAAAGGTCTTCCTTCTGTTGGTTACCCCCCAAATGGCTGCTACAGCCGGCGCGCTGCGCAGATCTGAAACCAGGAGTCTATTCAATAAATGGTGCTGGGAAAATTGGATTTCCACGTGCAGAAGCTTGAAGCAAGACCCATACCTATCACCTTACACAAAAATTCACTCAACATGGATTAAAGACTTAAATCTACGATCCGAAACCATCAAATTATTAGAGAGTATTGGAGAAACCCTGCAAGATATAGGCACAGGCAAAGACTTCCTGGAAAATACTCCAGCAGCACAGGCAGTCAAAACCAAAATTAACATTTGGGATTGCATCAAATTGAAAAGTTTCTGTACTTCAAAAGAAACAGTCAGGAAAGTGAAGAGGCAACCAACAGAATGGGAAAAAATATTTGCAAACTATACTACAGATAAAGGATTGATAACCAGAATCCACAAAGAAATCAAGAAAATCCACAACAACAAAACAAACAACCCACTTAAGAGATGGGCCAAGGACCTCAATAGACATTTTTCGAAAGAGGAAAACCAAAATGGCCAACAGACACATGAAAAAATGTTCAAGATCACTAGCAATCAGAGAAATGCAAATCAAAACCACAATGAGGTTCCAGCTCACCCCGGTGAGAATGGCTCACATTCAGAAATCTACCAACAACAGATGCTGGAGAGGATGTGGGGAAAAAGGGACACTAACCCACTGTTGGTGGGAATGCAAACTGGTTAAGCCACTATGGAAGTCTGTCTGGAGATTCCTCAGAAACCTGAACATAACCCTACCATACAACCCAGCCATCCCACTCCTTGGAATTTACCCAAAGGAAATTAATTTGGCAAATAAAAAAGCCATCTGCACATTAATGTTTATTGCAGCTCAATTCACAATAGCTAAGACCTGGAACCAACCCAAATGTCCATCAACAGTAGACTGGATAAAGAAAATATGGGACATGTACTCCATAGAATACTATACAGCAGTAAGAAACAACGAAACCCAGTCATTTGCAACAAGATGGAGCAATCTGGAAAACATCATGCTGAGTGAATTAAGCCAGTCCCAAAGAGAAAAATATTTGTTTTCCCTGATCGGTGACAACTGAGCGCCAAAGGGGAAACCTGTCAAGTGAAATGGACACTATAAGCAACAATGAACTGATCAGCTCCTGTCCTGACTTTAGATGTACAATGTAATACTTTATCCTTTTTAGTATTTGTTGTTGTTGTTGTTGTTGTTGTTGTTCTAGTACTAGTGGTTGAACTCTGTAATTAACACACAACTATTCTTAGGTGTTTAAATTTTAACTGAAAAGTGATCCCTGTTAAATCTAAGAGTGGAAAAAGAGAGGGAGGAGATGAACAATTTGGAACATGCTCAATCGGACTGGCCGCAAATGGTGGAGTTAGAAATGTGCCAGGGGATTCCAACACAATCCCATCAAGATGGCATGTACCAATGCCATCGCACTAGTCCAAGTGATCAATTTCAGCTCACAATTGATAGCTCTGATAGGTCTAAGAGTCAAAGAGATCACACAAACAAGACATGTATCCGCTAATACTAACTGATAGAATCAAAAAGGGAGAGAAAGATCCAACATGGGAAGCAGGATACACAGCAGACTCATAGAATGGCAGATGTCCTAAACAACACTCTGGCCTCAGAATCAGCCCTCAAGGCATTCGGATCTGGCGGAAGAGCCCATGAGAGTATAGCAGGCATGGAAAGCCAAGATATCATGGAAAAAAAAAAAAAAGACCTAAATGAATGATCTTTGTGAGTGAGATCCCAGTGGAAAGAATGGGGCCATCAAAGAAGGAGGTACCCTTCTCCGAAGGGAGGAGAGAACTTCCACTTTGACTATGACCCTAGCGGAATAAGATCAAAGTCAGCGAACTCTAAAGGCTTCCATAGCCCTGGCAACTCATGACTAGAGCCTAGGGAGATTACTGACGCCATGAACAGGAGTGTCAAATTGTTAAATCAGCAACAGGAGTCACTGTGTACTTACATCCCATGTGGGATCTGTCCCTAATGTGTCGTCTAAAGCGAAGTGATGCTATAACTAGTACTGAAACAGTATTTTTATACTTTGCGTTTCTGTGTGGGCACAAACTGATGAAGTCTTTACTAATTATATACTGAAGTGATCTTCTGTATATAAAGAGAATTGGAAATGAAAAAAAAAAAAAAAACAACCTGGTGTTAAAATGGAAATGGCATAGAAAATTAATTAATTTGAAAAAAAATTATGTAGGATCTCTGTCTTTAATGTGCTGTACATTGCTATTTAATGCTATAATTAGTAATCCAATGGTAGTTTTTTCACTTTATGTTGCTATATGGGCAAAATGTTGAAATCTTTACCTAATATATACTAAACTGATCTTCTGTATACAAAGAGAATTGAAAATGAATCTTTACATGAATGGAAGGGGAAAGGGAGCGGGAAAGGGGAGGGTTGCGGGCGGGAGGGAAGTTATGGGAGGGGGGAAGCCATTGTAACCCATAAGCTATACTTTGGAAATTTATATTCATTAAATAAAAGTTTAATAAAAAATCAAAAAGGCATTTAAAACCAGCTATTATCTTTATTCCTAAAATCCACTACTGAAATGAAGATGCAACCAGAGAATAAAAGGTATATAGGGAACACAAACTGAGTCTGGAGGAAGCCAACTTGGTGTCTTAGATTAACATATCATCAGTCCTCTTATTTTTCTCAGTACCTTTCAAGAGAATATTAGATTCAATAGGCCAGCATGAAGCATTGATCCTGCTGAATAATGTAGCATTATGATGGAAAATATCCTTAAATAATCTAAAAAAAGTACTTTTCAGTTAGTTATTAAAAATATGAAAAAGCAGCAGATTGGACAGATTCATGAGACAAAAAAGGAAGTGCATGGATGGAGTTTGAATTGATTTAAAAAATGATAGTTATTTCCACGATGAATAAAACTGAAACTAGGTGAATCTTCAGAGAATTAGAATTCAATGTGTTGTCCAGCGATAGAAAAAAAGATGATTCTCTCTTTTTTTTTTATTTTTTATTTTTTTTTTTATTTTTCACAGGCAGAGTGGACAGTGAGAGAGAGACAGAGAGAAAGGTCTTCCTTTTGCCGTTGATTCACCCTCCAATGGCCGCTGCGGTAGCGCGCTGCGGCCGGCGCACCGCGCTGTTCCGATGGCAGGAGCCAGGTGCTTCTCCTGGTCTCCCATGGGGTGCAGAGCCCAAACACTTGGGCCATCCTCCACTGCACTCCCTGGCCACAGCAGAGAGCTGGCCTGGAAGAGGGGCAACCGGGACAGGATCGGTGCCCCGACCGGGACTAGAACCCGGTGTGCCGGCGCCGCAAGGCGGAGGATTAGCCTGTTGAGCCACGGCGCCGGCGATGATTCTCTCTTAAATTCTTCTATCTAAGTTTTGTGGTATGTATTGTATCATCACATAAATTATTTAATTTTATAAATGTATACAAACTAGCATTAAATGAATTTTAATTTAACTATGACTCCAAAGAGAAAAGTATTTTACTTGTTATTACAATCTCTTCAATCTGCATAGCTAGTACCTATATCCAAAATAAGTTATGAATGCATTATTTTTACTCCATCTCTACAGATACCACCCAAGGCATCTCTACAGATCCCACCTCAATGACAGAAGACTACCATGGATCATCTCAATTTCTCCTTTATTTAAGTATCTATCCATCTATTTATGTTTGTTGCCTGAAAATATCTGTAAGTATTCATGTATGTATATAATATATAAATGAGTTTATATATAATTAAGTTATATAAATACATGTATATTTAGTCCTCTAGCCACAAAATTATTCTCTTACAATAGGTAGAATGGTATTTAAGAAATATCTTCTGGTCTTGTCATGCAGAAGTACTGTTTAAAGGCTTATATCTACATTCATTATCATTAATGATAGTAATGAAACTTAGGCCTAAAAATATTTCATCCTGCTTTTATCTCCACCCTAAACTCAGGCCACTTCCCCACTCAGTGTTGGTCCTAGACTCTGTCTTTTCTGATGTCTTCTAAAATATCGGGCAAAGCCCTGCTTTAAGACCATGTTTATTTCATAGCTCAGGATTATTCTTGTTGGAGTATACACATTGATGTACCTATATCCTTTGGGTACTTTCTCAAAGAAGCCTTCTCTGACCAGATTGCCCTGATTGATAGCAAAAGCATGAATGTATCCACTTTCTTGATAAAACTTACTAAAATTGGTACATATATTTTTCTATTATTTTTGTCTTGCAACCACGTCTCCCATCCATCAAATAGTGCTAATGTTTTTTAGAAGAGAAATTTCCATTTTCTTTATTTATCTGGGTATATAAAGCTTAAGATATTCACCACAGAGACTCAGAAATGCTTGTTATGAAGTGGGAAGACAAAGCAGAGAAAATAGAGAATAAATGCTTTGGAATTAAATTAATGCTTATAGGGGCCAGCGTTGTGGTGCAGAGGGTTAAGCCTCAGCCTGAGATGCTGGCATCCCATATGAGAACTGCTTTATTTCCAATCTAGCTCCCTCCACTTCTGATTCTGCTCTCTCTTAATGTGCCGTGGAAAGCATCAGTGATGGTTCTAAAATTTGGGCTCCCACTGCTTGTGTGGGAGTCCCAGATTGAATTCCGGGCTCAGTCCTGTCTATTGCAGGTACTTAGGCATTGAACCAATGGATGGATGATCTCTCTCTTTCTCTTTCACTCTGTCTCTCTCTCTCTGATTTTCAAGTATAAAAAACATATGGTAAGCAAGTCAAAATATCTGATCTACAAATGAGAAACATGTTAACAAATACTGTACTGATATTAGGATTCTTGGTAGATGAGTACATTATAGCTGCTTTAGCCATTTGTGATGAAAACAGGCAAATGATTAACTGCATAAGGGAGTGGATATACTAAACTGTTCTTTAGCAATCATTTTACTATACATGTTTATATATGTATGAGTATACATATGGTGTCATGTATTATACATATAAAAATTAAATAAGATTTTTTTTTTGACAGGCAGAGTGGATAGTGAGAGAGAGAGAGAGAGACAGAGAGAAAGGTCTTCCTTTTTGCCGTTGGTTCACCCTCCAATGGCCACTGCGGCCAGCGCATCTCACTGATCCGAAGCCAGGAGCCAGGTGCTTCTCCTGGTCTCCCAAGCAGGTGCAGGGCCCAAGGACTTGGGCCATCCTCCACTGCCTTCCTGGGCCATAGCAGAGAGCTGGCCTGGAAGAGGGGCAACAGGGATAGAATCCGGTGCCCCAACCAGGACTAGAACCTGGTGTGCCAGCGCCGCTAGGCGGAGGATTAGCCTGTTAAGCCACGGCGCCGGCCAAATAAGATTGATTTTAAGGTGTGTGTGTGTGTGTAATTTATTTGAAAGGCAGAGTATAGAGAAAAGGGGAGACAGAGAGAAAAAGAGATATTCCATTTGCTGGTTCAGTCTGCAAATGGCCACAACAGCCAGGACTGAGGCAGGCAGAAGCCAGGAGCCTGGAACTCCATCCAGGTCCTTCATGTGGTTGACAGTGGCCCAAACCCACAGACAATCTTCCTCTGCCTCCACAGGTACATTAGCAGGGAGCAGGGACTCCCTATTCCAATATGGCTCGTTGATGTCGCAGGCTTTAGCTTAATCCAGTGCACCACAATAATGGCCCCAACTGAAGGGGTTTTTAAAACTTTTAAAGCTAGGCCGGCGCCGCGGCTCACTAGGCTAATCCTCCGCCTTGCGGCGCCGGCACACCGGGTTCTAGTCCCGGTTGGGGCGCTGGATTCTATCCCAGTTGCCCCTCTTCCAGGCCAGCTCTCTGCTGTGGCCAGGGAGTTCAGTGGAGGATGGCCCAAGTCCTTGGGCCCTGCACCCCATGGGAGACCAGGAGAAGCGCCTGGCTCCTGCCATCGGATCAGCGCCGTGCACCGGCCACAACGCACCTACCATGGCGGCCATTGGAGGGAAAACTTTTTTTTTTTTTTTTTTTGACAGGCAGAGTGGACAGTGAGAGAGAGACAGAGAGAAAGGTCTTCCTTTTGCCGTTGGTTCACCCTCCAATGGCCGCGCGGTAGCGCGCTGTGGCCGGCGCACCGTGCTGATCCGATGGCAGGAGCCAGGCGCTTCTCCTGGTCTCCCATGGGGTGCAGGGCCCAAGCACTTGGGCCATCCTACACTGCACTCCCTGGCCACAGCAGAGAGCTGGCCTGGAAGAGGGGCAACCGGGACAGGATCGGTGCCCCGACCGGGACTAGAACCCGGTGTGCCGGCGCCGCAAGGTGGAGGATTAGCCTAGTGAGCCGCGGCGCCGGCCAAAAAAAAAAAAACTTTCAAAGCTAGTCAACAGAGGAAAACATCTGATTTTTTTTTAATTTATCAAATATTCTGCCCAATGAGAGGCTGTTCCTAAATGCTTGAAATATCACATAGTCTCTCTTCATTTCCCCACCCTTTTGTTCAATCCAAAATCCTACTACAATCAGTGGCTTCATTCAAATATGGGTTTATTGAGACAGGACATAATGCAACTGCTATTGATGTTCTGTGATGGTTACTATATTTTCCTCTGAAACTTTGTTAACCACTAGATAGCAAATATCTAACTTTTTTTCATATTTCAAATCTCATAATTTATTAGATTTATATTATAAGGACTTCTACTCTTCCAATAGAAATATAAATTAATTCCAATACAAAAATACAGAAAGTAGTTCTTAGCATGGTTGATCTGACTGAAAGAAAAAAAAATCATCACACTAACCACACCAAGAATCTTTTTACAGATTTGCTTCTTACATTTATTTGCTTCTTTTTATTATATTTATTTGCTTCTTATATACCCCAAGAGTTGAATAAGGTTTGAATGATATTCACACAACCATTAGACTATAACCATAAAGTCAACTTATCTCTATTTATAGTAGTCTTTCACTTTTCTATAAAAGGTTATTCTTTCGTGATGAAAAAGCAGCAGACCTTGGAGGGGTTGCTGAGTCAAATGTTTGAACACATTCAAGCACCGTGGCAACATATAGAAAAGTACGCCACAGCCAGACATCATTGAATTGAACAGAACTGGCTTAATCATTTAGCAAAAATTACAGACTTGTCTGCCAGAAAGAGAAAAGACAAGCTAATTGGACAGATGCCCCTGATTCCGGGCCAAGACTGACTGACATGTGGATAAAGTGAACTACCATTTACAACAAAATCTCCGAGAAACATAGAAATGATTTTCTTGGTCTCTAAGATCATCTTCACATATACCTCAGAGCTGAACTACTACAATGACTTCTTCTCTACTCTGGGCTTTGAGCATCAGATTGTTTGGTTTGCCTTTCAGATAATATACTCACACACTGTGCACCTTTTAGGAATCACAGCTCAAGCCACATTAGGTTACATCTAGTGTCAGGTTACACTTTAATTGCTGTTTGACTTTCTGTCAGGATGGAAGATATTAACAGTCTCAAGATGTGCACGTACAGGTGTTTACTGGGACTACCTAAAAGTAGGTAACAGCACACTGGTACTTGAATCTTGGATTCAAGTGAGCTTCACTATAATATACAACCAGATAATCTGCCAATACTTACTAGGAAGTGTTTCATAATTTCACTCCTGGTGAAAAACTTGAAACTTTAAGATTACCATCACAAACAGCAGATGCTGGGTTCTCTTAGATAGCATTCTAACCATACTGAGCCAGCATCTGACCCATTTAAAACAAGAAGGCAGGCCAGTGCTGCAGCTCAATAGGCTAATCCTCCACCTGCGGCACCGGCACCCAGGTTCTAGTCCCCGTCAGGGCGCCGGATTCTGTCCCGGTTGCTCCTCTTCCAGTCCAGCTCTCTGCTGTGGCCTGGGAGGGCAGTGAAGGATGGCCCAGGTCCATGGGCCCTGCACCCTCATAAGAAACCAGGAGGAAGCACCTGGCTCCTGGCTTCGGATCAGCACAGCGCGCTGGCCGCAACACACCAGCCGTAACGGCCACAACGGGGGGGGGGGGGGGTGAACCAATGGAAAAGGAAGACCTTTCTCTCTCTCTCTCTCACACTAACTCAGCCTGTCAATACAAAACAAAACAAAACAAAAAACCACAAAGGCAGAGGCCAGGGCTTGGCGTAGCAGGTAAAGCCTCCGCCTGCAGTGCCAGCATACCATGTGGGCGCTGGTTCCAGTTTCAGCTGCTCCACTTCTGATCCAGCTCTCTACTATGGCTTGGGAAAGCAGTGGAAGATGGCCCAAGTCCTTGGGCCCTTGCACCTGCATGGAAGAAGTTCCTGGCTTCTGATAAGCACAGCTCTGGCCATTGAGGCCAACTGGAGAGTGAACCCCCTCTCTCTCTGCCTCTCCTTCTCTCTCTGTGTAACTCTGACTTTCAAATAAATAAATGTTTTTTTAAAAAAATGAAGTCAGTCTGTATGGATAAAACTAGTTAATTAAATTACTTCTAAATCAATAATGGTCCAATTTAACAAATGAGTACTTAATAATTACTGTATTCTAGCTACCAGACTATGCAGCAAAAGTACACAAAGGCATGTGGTATCTCAGAAAATATTCAATAAAAAAGTCCACCAGGTTCTGCTAGTCACTTCTGTCTTATAAGATTCCAATGTGACCTCCCGAGGCCAAGGAAATGTGTCGCTTTTAATGGCTTGCAGTTACTAAGCGCTCAGGCACCATACTAAATACACAGGCACTGTCCATCCAAGAAAAGTAACTCAGTTACCTGACAGATGTAAGCAGCCCACCAAACTTGACACTAGATGTTCCCTTCTGCACCCTAGAAATGAACAATATTTATGTTCAATGCATACCTATTGAGCTTTCCATGTATGTAGGCTTGTGAATTGTATATTGCACATATATTAACAAATATTTTGTTAGAAAATTTTCTGAGTTCTCACAGATACAAAAAGTAAACAAAAGTAACTTTTTAAAAATGAAAATAAAACACTGTTGATTTTGATAAGAAACAATTCTAAAACATTTTATTGAAGCAGATCACCACCCCACCCCCTGCAGGCCTAGATGTTTTGAGATAAAGAAAGAAATTTACCCAGGGGAATTATAAATTGTAGTAACTATCATACAAGCTATTAATGTTAATGTGAATTTTTATTGTTAGTAATAGTGCAATAAAACTCTGTGAAAAAGAAAACTGGAGAATGTAAATAGATTGCATTTGCATGCAACAGCAAATACACAATTCCCTAGAAACTATGAACAATATTTCACTGATTACAACATTTTAGAATAAGAATCACATCAAAATCCTTAGTTCATATTACATTGGAGATAGTGTCCATACAAAATAAAAAGGAAATTATCCTCCATGATGTGTTTTTAATAATTGGCCATGAATTATGATGTGCAGCTTATGTGATAGAGGTTCAATTTGCTAAGGGTTACAACCCACAGAAAGGAAGCCATAGGAAGAAAGCCTGACCCAGACACTGAACTAAAATATTTTATTCATTAGGCTTAAAGAAATATAAATAAATAGAAAGAGTAAAAAATAAGAATACTTGTTTGAATTAGAGCAGGTGCTTACTACTTGTTCTCAGGAGGCTGTATGATTTTATATTAAATAAATACTCAAATTTTATAAAAATTTAATTGTATAGAGAGGAGAAAGTTGAGCAATTCCCTCTTTTATATAAATATCAGATAAAAATGGCAATTGCCCACCTTGAATCGATTTGTGGTCACTCCTTGCTTCAAAAGGACACATACCCTGTTGTTCAAATAATGCCCTACTCATTGTTAAAAGAACATCTCTTCTTATTAAAATAAGCCAAATTGACTTTCAGATGTACCAACTTCCCATATTAAGATGGTTATGTACACTAAAATGTGCTTTATGTTTAAATAGAAACACATACTTTCCCAACAACACACCAAAATACTTCATTTACTTTTTTTTGGTCATGGAAACTTCCTTTCCAGTTATCTTGCTTAGTAAAGTTAATCCAACTGGCAAATGTGAGAATGCTAATAGTTTTGAAAGAGAAATTTTCAGTATATAAGTGTGGACTTTCAATATGTAATAGTAGAGTTTTAGTTTTGGTCCCATGAGTTGCTTTCTTGTCATCTCACTTTGTCCTGCCTCCGCTCAGCCAAGAAAGAAAAGTGGGTCCTGTGTATAGGCCTAGGTTTGATCATTCAGAACATACAATCACACCTTCTTTTAGGAAGACATGCAGCAGAGACCTCCTTTCTGTAAACTGTGGGGCTTCCATGTCAAGCTTTCTTCACTGACAGTGATGTATATTGCTTTCTTTGAGAAGACTAAAGTAGATGTGTTTGTGGTGAGAGAGAGAGAGAAAGAGAGAGAACAAATGTCTTGCACCTGAAGTTTTATGAGATAAAAGCCAATAGTTTGGTTGTCCAGGATGTACTTGTATTTTACTTTCTCCTCGTTTTTACACTAGGAAGACTGGTCACAGCTTTCTTCGTACATATCACTCCAATCTACCATCAACCAGTGTCTAACCATTATTTCTGAGGCATAACCCTAAGCCTTTAAAATGAGGTTAGTTCTGAAATGAACAGAGCTAGGGGAAAATTTTCATTCCTTGTGAAAAAAGATTAGGTTTTAATCACAGATGCTGTTCAACAGGAGGTTGAGAATCAGTTTCACTAAATCTCCATCCTTTTAACACATTAATTTCCCCCCTGCTTCCTTTTGAGTATCTCACCAGTTGGCCCCCTTATGCCTCAAATCATTCCAGCTTCTTCCAGTTGATAAATAAACCAGGAAATAAAGAGGTTGTCTTTGGACTTAGCATTTCAGTTCTTTTCCTAAGACTTGCATTGCCCAAGCTTTATTATTTGATGAATAGGCAAGGAAGTCAGATTATTTTTGGAATAATAACTCTAGGTGAGTAGCTTTATGCATATATAGTAGATTATTCCTTCTTTTTAGTTCTACCTATAATATAAGAGTACATTAAAAAGTTTTTGATAGGGGCCTTTGCTGTGGCACAGAAGGTTAAAGCCCTGGCCTGAGGCGCCGGCATCCCATATGGGCACCAGTTCTAGTCCTGGCTGCTCCTCTTCAGATCCAGCTCTCTGCTATGGCCTGGGATACCAGTAGAAGATGGCCCAAGTCCTTGGGCCCCTGCACCCACATGGGAGACCTAGAAGAAGCTCCTGGCTCCTGGCTTCAAATCGGTGCAGCTCTGGATGTTGCAGCCATCTGGGGAATGAACCAGTGGATGGAAGACTTTTCTCTCTGTCTCTCCCTCTCACTATCTGTAACTCTACTTCTCAAATAAATAAATATTTTTTTTGATAGGCAGAGTTAGATAGTGAGAGAGAGAGAGAGACAGAGAGAAAGGTCTTTCTTCCATTGGTTCACTCCCCAAATGGCTGCCACGGCGCGCTGTGCTGATCCGAAGCCAGGAGCTAGGTGCTTCCTCCTGGTCTCCCATGCAGGTGCAGGGCCCAAGCACTTGGGCCATCCTCCACTGCACTCCCAGGCCACAGCAGAGAGCTGGACTGGAAGAGGAGCAACCAGGACAGAACCGGCGCTCCAACTGGGACTAGAACCTGGAGTGCCAGCGCCACAGGTGGAGGATTAGCCTAGTGAGCCATGGCGCCAGCCAAGTAAATCAATCTTTAAAAAAAGAATTTTTGATAGAAAGTAGAACTAACAGATTAGCTTATTCTGGCGCAAAACAATTTACAATTATGAACACTTTTTCATAATATACTTTTTCCCAGAAATTTTGAAAATTCTCTCTGATGCCTGGTTTTCAAAAATTTTGTACCAAAATAAACTTATCTTTCAATTCTATTTCTCCAAAAGCTTGAAGTTGGATAAACCAAATATCAAATAGTAGAATATCAGGGTTATTTTACCACTAATCAGCACAGATTGACCTTGGTTTTACCCTGTGAACTCACATGTTATCTCAGTGTGCACCCTTTAATGGTTGCTTCTGACTTAAGAATCTTAAACTCTGTTTTTTGTTTTACTTTATATTTTGATACAAGCTCATTCTTCACTTTGAAAAAAGAAAGAATAAAAGAGACAGGTAGGAAGAGGACACAGGAGGGAGGAGAAGGAGGTAGATATGGAAGAAGAAGGGGAAGAAGAGGAAGAAGGAAACAGCATTGAACCTGATCGTCTAGGAAGCATTATTGCTAGAAGTGGCTAATCTAGTCCTGTCCAGTAACTCTTTTATTTAACAGTTAATTTTTGTCCTATGACAATGTACATAAATGTATTTAATGTCTGTTTCTTTGCTATCACTCTTGACACCAGTTTTTAACTCCATGCCTCTCTGAATTTCTGTCTAGCTACTTGAATCCTATTCACACTTTATGTATATTATATTTATCTCCAATTTTATTAAAATTCTTTATGTGCAGTTGTATTTCCTTCTGGGATTTTCCCCAGTACTACACCAAGGAAAATGAGGAAATGTTTGATAAACATAATGAATAATTAGATGAGAAATATCCTTACCTTTTTAAAATCGAAAGTATGAATTCAACTTCATTCATCTGTCCTTTCTAAGAGGTCAAATAAAAATACTTAGTACTTAGTCCCCCTATTTAGAATATGAGATACATTCAAATTAATTTCTCCTTTTACAGTGTTAATGGCTTGTGAAATTGGACTCATTGAGATACACTGCCTGGTCATATAAAATAGTCCTTCCCATCTTGACTTTGTGAATAACAGAAGCTCCCCTCAGTTTAAAAGGATCAGAAATTTATATAAAGGTTTAAAAAAAAGCCAAGTAGATATTTCATTGTTTTGTTGGCAGATTTTAGATTACTGAATCAAATGTAGAAAAAAATCTAGAAAAATCTAAATAATGGCACTCTTAAAGAACATACCACTAGTATGATACAGAAAATTAGCAACAATAGAAGCTAGTCTTCTGACTATAGCTTCCTTTCATGGAAAAGAAAACCAAAAATTGTTTAGCTGTTTATTATTTATTATTGATTCAACACAAATCATGACTTGAGAAGTTGCATATAGAAGCATTTCCATTTTTTAGAAGAAAATGTTTCCAGGGCGAAAAAAAAATGACCTATCAGCCTGCAAGCATCAACTTAAATTGTACTGTGCTAGAAGGAAGTTTCTTAACCTGCACGGCATCATGTAAATTGAATGAATATGGAGGAAAGGAGCTGATATATGCAAATTTTCATACTAATAAGATGGAAGATTGAGAGACTGAGATAAGATTTCATCTGAATTAATATTTTATATAAAACCAAATTGCTTTTCATAAAGTATCTCACAAGCTTCTAGCTGAGGAAAAAATATCTTTTTTATGAGTGGGCAGTATCTTCAACCATTAATAGTTATCAATAACACAGCTGGATGACTCTCAACTTAAGAACGCAGGAGTCAACCAAGCGAAATTCTTCTGGGAAAAGCTTTTATCCAATCTGTCAAGCTTAAGGAGGAAGGCAGGTTGTCACCATTGCTTTTCTAGCAAGAGTTTTTTTATCTAACACGATCCAGGTAGAAAATAGAGAATATATAACAATTGCACTATTTGAATTACTTTTAGCACTTCATGGGTTCTCCCTAGTCTGGATCTGCTTCAGGTTGGGCAAACTTGAATGTATTAAAATAGACAGCTAGATAGGTATGTAGTTAGGTTGATGGGTAAATAGATGATATGATAACAGTTCTCCAAACCACAGGATACTGGGGAGTCAATTTCAGGGCTGTCCATTACTCCACGCCTTTAGTCTAGGCTTCGCACTCCATAGAACACATAGGGTTCTGAATAGAAAGCTGGTGTTACAGACTACTATATAAATGTTTGTATTCACTTCAAAATTCATATATTAAATTCTAATGCCCAACATGCATGTATTTGGAAGTGATTCTTGAAGGAGATTAGCACCCTTATAGAACAGTTTTAGTGTGCCATCAAGCCCCCTTCAATTTAGGAGATTCAGAGAGAATCCCGGCCCTCAAGGGAACTAGGAAGCAGGCCCTCCCAAGACACTGAATTTACCAGCACCCTGGTCTTAAACTTCCCAGCTTCCAAAGCAGTGAGAAATAAATTTCAATTGTTTAAATGCTGCTTGCTCTATGATGTTCCATTAAAGCTGATTAAAAGGACTATGATATCCAACTCAGTCTGATACTTTAAGAGCTTCCTAGTGTGATGTCCATGTCTGTAGATGATCACAACATGAACCCTAATAGGGAACTAATAACACCATTACCTGAGATCTATGAACTTTGGGATATCCTTGAGCAGCACTGCATAAGATGAAGAGACTTAAATGAAACCATAAGTCATTTTCCACATTGTGTGTCCATCTTGGTATCAGAGCTAT
The DNA here is from genome assembly GCF_033115175.1 of Lepus europaeus. Classification (NCBI taxonomy): domain Eukaryota; kingdom Metazoa; phylum Chordata; class Mammalia; order Lagomorpha; family Leporidae; genus Lepus; species Lepus europaeus. The sequence goes on along the minus strand of NC_084843.1, from coordinate 44,394,914 downwards.
TTTTTAATTTATTCAAATCATAGGAAAGTTATAGATATTAACCCCTGTCAGCAAATTCCCATTGGTTCATGTGTTAGGATTAAAGGCATTGATGAGTTGTGGCTAAGGACAGAAAAGGAGAGGAATAGAAGGTGCACATGACCAATATTCACCATGACTACAAATCTCAGTCCCTTTGGTGCAATGGTGTCAACTACTTACAAATGCTTATCATTTTTATTCAAATTGAAGCACTTTCTCCTACTTGACCATTACTTGCTTAGAGATAGACACAGATATATTCGCACATGGTACATATCTCAGTTACATTCCTACATTCTATTGTTGAAATAAATGAGGAATAAAGGAGTAAAGCAAGATCATTGTTCTTTGGGTGTACCATTTATGCTACTTATTACTTTGGCCCATAGGTTAAATAACTGAAACAATCAGTGTTCACCATCTTAATGATACATTTTATCTGACTGTTCTGTGTTCTTATTTTGAATGTACCCGAAAACAGTTTTCTACCTCGTTTAAACCATCCATTTGAAAGCATATTTTGTCTGTGAATTTAGTCACTAACAGTTTAGTTAGAAAAATATATCTGTTAATAATAAAAGCTATCATTTAGTACAGTACATTTTTACTATACAAGTTGTGTGTACACGTGTAATTCAATGAACACTAGATGCTTAAAGATTAAGTCAGCAATTCTTTTAACTCTGGGAGGCTGGTGATTACAATGAGATGTTTTTCATTCTATGTGTCTGGAGAGCAATGTTGCCCTCTCTAATAGTCTCACAAATTCAGGGGAGGGTGTGTGTGTTTCTGTCTCTGTCTCCCTTTTTCACCCCTCCAATCTCCTCTCCCTCCTTCTTTCCCTCGTTTCCTTCCTTCCCTGTCTGTCTGGGACTTAAAAAAGCCAGACAGAATAAAATGATGAAGTTAAAATAGATGATCATTTCCACACATACTATATAAAATAATGTATAAATAATATCCAGATTATAAATTGTCACATGGGATGTAGCAATTATTTTTAATTCCAGTATAACACAAATTATTACAATAGATTTATACATTACTTAAATACAGGTCAAGTCGGTTTCATGATTTTGAGAATATTTTCCCTAATCTGCTTCATTTGCTGCCCCTGCTCTTTTAAGAATCTCTTCCTCATTTCCTCGTCTTATTGCCTTGCTCTCCTTTTCCTTTGTGTACCACCCCTTCTCCTTGTTGTCTAAATTATATTTCATTCCACCTCTTTCATCCCTTTCATTTCTCTGATTAAAAAGTTACTCAGTACTTTCATGTAAATAAGCAAGCACAAATAACAATATCCATGAGATTTTTAAAAAAATTCATTCATGAACATTGTCAGTGGAAATGTAAAATAATAATAGGTAGTAATGGCTTTAAATACATACATGAGGAACTTTTTATGCCATAAAATAATTATGTATAATAAAATCTATCAACATTAGTTATGCAAAACTGATTCAGGCATAAATAAAGATGAACTATGCATAGAAAACATATGAATATACCCATTAAGCACCTTTTAACTCAGAATGTCTTAAGGTTAGCAATCAGAAATGTTTTAACTGAATCTCTTCAGCTCAGTCTTTTATGTAGCTGCAGTCATGATGTCAGATGAGCAACAATCTCCTGAAGGTGGATTGTAAGCATAGGATCCACTACCAAAGAGGCCCATTGACATTTCTGGCAGCTAGTGGTGGTTGACGTCTAGAGTCCTGTTTTCCATATTGCTGTTTGCTGCACACAACTGGCTTCTAAAAACAAATGTGCAATTAAAGATGGGTGAGCTAGATACTGCTTGATATCAATGGAATTAGTAATACCAAGAATGTACTCAAGTTGCCTAAAATCCTACTGAACACATAATTTCTACTTTAATTCTATGGGGAGGGAATTGGGATATGATGGAAAGAGGGAGCAGTACTAAGGAATAATTTCTGTAATGGCAAGGTCTATGATTGTAGATAATCATCAACTCCAAACAAGCAAAGGGTTTTGAAGTTACACCAGAATTGTAACATGATAACCCATCACAGATTTCAATCATAGGAGGACAAAGAGTTGATCCAAAGAGAAAATGCTGGAAATGTTGTGTTATGAACAGAACTTTGTACCCTCAAAATTCATGTTGAGGTCAAGATTCCAGTGCCTCAGATGGTGACTACATTTGGAGATAAACCTTTTAACATGATAATTAAGACATTAAATTGGATCAGTAAGTAGGCTCTACTCTAATATAAACAGTACCCTTAAGAAGATGAGATGAGGGATATATCCATGTTGTGCTCTAGTCTCCCTTCTTCTGCCTGACCCGGTCTTGGCTGCTAAGCCTTTTAGGGATTGAACCAGCAGATCTCTCTCAAACTCTCTCTCTCTCTCTTCCTTTCAAAATAAATAAATAAATAGGAGTCAGTGTTGTGGTATATCAGGTAAAGCTGCTGCCTGTGACTCCAGCATCCCATATGGGTGCCAGTTTGAGTCCTGGTTGCTCTACTTCCAACCCAGCTCCCTGTTAATGTGATTGGGGCAGCAGCAGAAGATGGCCCAAACCTTTGGGCCCCTGAACAGATGTGGGAGACCCAGATGAAGTTCCTGGCTCCGGCATCAGCCTGGCGCAATCCTAGCAGTTTTAGCCATTTAGGTAGTGGATCAGCAGATGGAAGATCTTTCTGTCTCTGTCTCTTCTCTCTTTATAACTCTTTCAAATAAATAAATAATTTTTTAAAAATAAAAAACAGAAATAAATAACTTAAAAATACTCGGTAAAAGAACACAAAACAAAAAGCTAGTATATCCACATAGGTTTACTCTAAAATTGCGGATGGTTATTTATCTATGTAAATAGAACATTCCATTACATCAAGGAAACTTGACAGACATTGATCAATATAAACCTTTCTCTAGTGAAGACAATTAAAAAGTAAGTGTTATTTTCACATTGATAAATCAATGTATGGAGATAAAATCTTATCTCTTTGGGAGTCACCTTTGAAAATCACATGACTAAGGTTAAAATCAAATAGACATAATTAATTATGTACTCTTGTACTTTTGTTACAAAAGCAAAATAAAATCAAAATAGGACTATTCAAGTGATTTTACTTAACTAGAATAATTGTTCTGCAAAGATTGCATTCATTTTCATGTGCTTTCCCCCCCAAACTTCATCTAAAATCACATAATCAGGAAATTCTTTCTTGATTTTTTCTTTCATTTAGATAATTCTTTGGTCTTATTATTGCTTTCAGTTGAAACTATCAAAAGCTTACTGCAAATAACGTGTATGTAAGTTATTTCCTGGAAAATCAGCCTGTTAACTTCTTATGACTTACAGAAAAGTAGGTGTTTGTACCTAGAAGAGTCATATTGGAAAATTTCAAGACAAATTTTAATAACTCAGAAAGACATATCTAAGAAGGAATAGTCAGCAAAGTAATTCATGTCATTGATAATAATTAAGATGCCATTAACTGCAAAATAATTTGATAAAGTAATAGTATACCATGGCCTCCTGACTCTCACACTATATTTGCTCTGAACAGATGGTGATTTTAGAGTGATTGCCAAAGATGAAATTAAGGTCAGTTCAACTTATAAATGAAAATGAATCATGCTTTAGTTCCATTTGCCATCACTCTGCTCCCCTCAGTTCATTACTATAGAAGATGGCAGGCTTCGGCCAAATCACTCAGTCCAAAGAACTGGTTATCAGAAAGCTCAATCTATTTCCTTTTCTCAGTTGTCTCATTTCAATAATTTAACTGCCACCCACAAGCCCATTATTCCAATAGATCTCCAAAAAAATATATTCAAACTTTTCCCATTAACTATAGTTACCACACCTTAGAAAATCCAAAGTTCTCCGCTGTTTTGCAAATTCCTTTTGGATTTCAAATTTTTTAACTTCTCCAAATGATGCACTCCTCCTAAAGATACTGTTTTCATATCTGGTATTTTGACACCCATGTGACATTTAGGCCTCTCTGTAATTTCAAGTCAAAACATTTGTGGAATTGGCAGATTTTACTGATTTGGGGGGTGGAGGAAGCAGTGGACAAAAAGGAGATATTCTCAAATGGGAACAAGTGCAAAACAATAAGCAGTTATATTGAACTATTCTGAAATAAAACATTTTTAAAATTTTTACTAATATAAACAGAACAGATTTTATGCATTCCTTAGGTACAGTTCCATGAAGACAACCAAACTCCCCTCACTCTCCTGCATCCTCAGTCCCCCGCCCTCCCTTCCCTCTCTCAAAATATTTTTAAAAATATAAAGTTAATTGCTTCTTATTTCTATCAAATCTTTCAAATTTCACTATTGTGTTCATGACGTCTGCAATGAATTAATGTCTAGAACAGTATTTGACTGACTAAAAGTCTTAATTTCCTCCTCTATTTTGGATTTTTTTTTTCCTTCTTAATTCTATGGTGGGCTTTTGCTTTCCTCGTATGGTACTTGTGCAATTCTCCACTCTCTCTCCAAAGGCTCTCAAGGTGACAGCTGGAATTCCTGTCTGAACGTGACACTAGGCTCACGATAGATGCAGCATTTCACACAATAATCATTTTGGCCCTGATTTTGTTTACTGATCTATGCCAGCTTTCTAATGCTTCCTGGGGGAGGAGGCTTTGCATAAATCACAGCCTGTCAGACTGTGAATTTGAACCTTATTTCAAAAAGTGAGCTTGGCCTGTATTCCTTAACGGAGGTGGGTCCATTTCATTAAACACCAGCATGCTGCTGCCACCTGGATTCAAAACTCAGAAAGCTGATTGCCAATGGTCATACTTGATGATAGATTTTTTATGATTATATCTATCTTTTCAGTCTCTGCTATTTATGCATTTCCTATTACTACTAACATTGGGCAAATGCAGCGAATAATTCTGCAGGCGTTAAACTCATTTTAAAAATCACAAAGCACACTTTACATATACATTCAATAAAATTAAGCATTATCTCTTCCATATTTCAAACTTAAAATATTTAATTTTTACAAGGAGAAGAATGATGGATTCTAGTTTCCAAAGCTCAAACTGCCAAAATTTGACTTAACTTGGGCACATGCCATGATTGTGGAGAAACCCCCTACCACCTTCTGTATGCAGATTAACAAGCTCTTCTTTTCACAGGCTGCTATGAGTAAAAGACTGCTTTCATTTTGCCAAGTCCATTTAATTTAAATGTATACTGTAATAAGTTTCTTAGATTAACTAAAGAATCCTTTCCTCTATATTCAATTTGTCCTTGTCATCACAAAGATGATGTGGCATGTCCTCTGGAGCTGTTCCCCTTCCTGATCCTAACACATCTGCAGCACCTGACAAGCGGAAACAAAGCAGGCAAAACGGTGCAAGCTCTCAAGCAGATTTTCTCAAATGGCACTTTGCTCCAAAGCTCGGTCAATTCTGGCAGCCACACACCCTGATGACTGCGGTCTTCTGTAATTACTCTGTATCTGTGAACAGTCACAGTGCTGTACATAAGGTAGTGCATTTCCCACTCTCAAATCTCTGCCAAGGAAGGGCACTGTTGACAGCCTGCCTTTGTTCTGTACCTTGCAGCAGACTGCCAGAGGTGCCCATCAAGGCTCTACTTTTATAGACTTTAGTAAAATTCCCCTGTGTTTAGAACAACCATCTCACTTGTTCTCTCATCACTTCAATCACCTGGAAATCCACAACTCTCATACTGCCACTTGCCCAGTGTTTATTCGTACAGATCAGAAATGACAGAGTCTTTTTTGTTTTCCAGCCAAGAAGTGAAATTGTCAATCCACCTGTCATATTCCTGGGATTCTAGCCCATTAGGTCAAAGACAGGCCTGCTGCTCCCAGCAATGTTTTGTCTCCTGGTTCTGTGCTCTGGCTCCATGACCCGACTCCAAGTGCTTCCTTCCTTCCTGACTAGCTTCCAGGCTTTAAAATTAGATGAATTATCCACCTGATAGAATGAGCTCTTGTTCTGCTGCTCTAAGCATAACATCAAACATGTGCCCTAGCAAGGGGGAAAAGCATACTGTTCCTTCAATATCTTCAAGTCCATATTTTTTCTAATAATGTTAGTTCAATAAAATTATTAGCATTTAATCCACAAAATAGAGCAAAATGTGCACATATATTAAATTAAAAACTGACATATTAGCCATTTAAAAGACATACTGTTATTATTTCTGCACTTTTAAAAATCAATTTTCATTTTATTTGAAAAGTAGAGAGAAAAGAGAGAGAGCAAGCGAGTGCATTATCTATGTATCTGCTGGTTCATTCTGCAAATGCTCTCAAAAGCCATGGCTTGTCCAGGCCAAATCCAGGACCCCAGAACTCCATCTGAATCTCCCATGAGGACATCAGAGATTCAGGTACTTGAGCCATCATCTGCTGCCTCTTAGGAAGCAAATTAGTGGCAAGCTGACTTGGAAACAGAGAATTCAGGACTTGAACCCAGCACTCTGACTTGGAATCCAGCCATCCCACGCAGTGACAGCTGCTGCCAAACACCCAACCCATATGTGTCTTTTAACCTTATTGTCAGATTATTTCTTTATAAGCTTCTTCCCTTAGAAAATAGGACAATACTTATCTTTTATAATAAAATAATTCAATGAAATAACATTCCAATTTTTTACTGATTTTAGTATGCTTTAGAATCTCCCAGTGCAAGGCCGGCGCCGCAGCTCACTAGGCTAATCCTCTGCCTTGCGGCGCCAGCATACCGGGTTCTAGTCCCGGTCGGGGCACCGATCCTGTCCCGGTTGCCCCTCTTCCAGGCCAGCTCTCTGCTGTGGCCAGGGAGTGCAGTGTAGGATGGCCCAAGTGCTTGGGCCCTGCACCCCATGGGAGACCAGGATAAGCACCTGGCTTCTGCCATCGGATCAGCGCGGTGCACCGGCCGCAGCGCGCCTACCGCGGCGGCCATTGGAGGGTGAACCAATGGCAAAGGAAGACCTTTCTCTCTCTCTCTCTCACTCTCCACTCTGCCTGTCAAAAAAAAAAAAAAAAAAAAAAAAAAGAATCTCCCAGTGCAAATGTTAAAATACAGAATTTGAGACAAAAATAAGAAAAAAAAAACATTTTGAGCAAGGGTCATGGTAATTTTGATGTTAGCAGCCAGTGGACAATTTGATAAGCATTGATAAATTAATTATCACAGTGGCTGCCACTTACTGTGAATTCTATAGACGCTTGTGATGAGTGTTACTTCTAATACACTATGAGATTAGAACTGTAATGTGGTAAGGCTGGTACCCCGAAGTCTTCTATCACAAAAGATCAGGTAAAGCAGAGCCTGCTGTGGCTGCCAAGTAGAGCCTTGCCTGATTCCTGTCATGTTCTGGGTCCCTTTACAAGTCATTATCCCTGTGCGAGATGTTACCCATACTCCCCAATTATGAGTCTCACGTTCTTCTGCTATAAACATCGATACGATCAATATGTAATTCTCACGCTGTTTATAATTGCTCAAAATTGTGTCCTTGAAGTTTTAGTGAGATGTGGAGGACACAGAGTTCTGCAATTGCATTCGTACTTCTTCTATTTGTTTTTCTGGGTGCTTAGAACAAAGCTGTGGGTTTTAACAGAAAATCAAACATTCCTCAGCTGATTTTCTTTTTATTTTTCAAATACCTGAGGATCTATTCTTTGTCTTATCATTTAATTTTATTTTTCCACTGGAATTTCACTGAAAGCAAAGTAAATCTAATCTACAGATCTAAGCAGTTGCCAGATACGTGCTTAGTTTTACTTAGTTTTACTCAAACTTGTTTCATTATATTAAAATAGCTAAAGCAATAAAATACTTGGTTGAAAACAAATCCATTGCTAATTAGATAATGTACTGCATAACCTTGATCTCCTATGTATGAGAATGGTGATTGTTAGAATTTAGGGAAATGGTTTACTATGTTTTTAAACCACTCAAAAAAGTAAGCAGAAAGCCATTTCCACCATTATATGATTTATCATTCTGCTTGTGATATTACAAATCAATTTGTTCATGACCATTTACTTCATTGGAGGTATAGTGACTTGTTAATATGAATAAAGGAAAGGGCAGATATTGGACACAGGGGTTAAAAGGTCAGTTGATACGCCCTGCATTAGAGTGACTGAGTTTGAATAAGCTCCTCCTCTGATGCCTGTTTCATGCCACTGCAGACCCTGGAAGGCAGTGGTGATGGCTCAAGTACTAGAGTCCTTGCTCTGGCTTAGTATAGTGCCAGTTTTTAACACAAGAACTCACTCTACCTACCCCCCAACCCTGCCCTCTCACTGTGCCTTTCAAATAAGATAGATAGATGGATGGATGGATGGATGGAAGGAAGGAAGGAAGGAAGGAAGGAAGGAAAGCACTGTGGCATTGTAGGTTAAGCCTCTGCCTGAGGTGCTAGCATCCTATTTGAATGCCTATTGGAATCCTGGCTGCTCCACTTCTGATCCAGCTCCCTGCTGATGGCATGGGAAAGCAATGAAAGATGGCCCAAGAGCTTGGGCCCCTGCTCCCAGGTGGGAGACCCAGAAAAATCTCCTGGCTCCTGGCTTCAGATCAGCCCAGCTCTGGTCATTGAAGCCATTTGGGGAGTAAACCAGCAGATGGAAGATCTCTCTCTGCCTTTCCCTCTGTCTATCAATAAATAAATCTTTTTAAAAAAAGAAATGCAAAAATAAAAATATCTCATAACTAATTGAACAAAAATATATCTTAAGGCAATTATTATTCATTGGAAGGCAGAATAAGAAAGGATATTTCCCAGCTAAAGGTCTCAGGGTAGCATATGATAAATTGCTATGCAGCAATAAGTATTTAGAAGGAAAAGATAATGAACCAGATGTAGGAAGCTGCATATTTAAAGGAAAGGTGAATAGGATAGGAAGATTTCTGTTATTTTACAGTATTGCCTAGCTTTGTCTTTGCCCTAAATGATATTTGAGAAGTTTATATTTAGGGGTAAGAATTGTGTACAACAGCATAAGCTGTTGGGATGCCTCCATGTGGGATGCCTCCATCCTGTATCTGAGTTCCTTGGGTTGGGTCTTGCTTCTGCTTTCAACCTAGCTTCCTAGTAACATACCCTCTGGTAGGCAGCACATGTTGACTTAAGTAATTAAGTCCCTGACACCCAAGTGAGAGACCTACATGGAATTCCTGACTCCTGGCTTCAGCTTTTTCCAACCCTGGCTATTACAGTCATTTGGGGCATTTGAGGCTCTCTCTCTCTCTGACTCTCTGCCTTTCAAATAAATTAAAATACATAATTATTTTAAAATTATATTTAAAACATTTTGATTAAATGGAATCCTTGCACATTTTTATGGGGTAGAGTGCAATATTTCAACACAGTACACAGCATAAATCAATTAAACCAGTTAATTAGTCTTTATATTACCTTAACTTTTCTTTGTGTTTGGTGCCTACTACCTAATTTTTTAAAAAGATTTATTTATCCACTTGACAGGCAGAGTTACAGACAGAGGGACACACAGAAAGACAGGTCTTCCATCTACTGGTTCACTCCCCAAATGGCTTCTACAACAGGGGGTGGGCCTGTCTCAAGTCAGGGGCTAGGAACTTCTTTTGGGTCTCCTACGTGGGTGCGAGAGCCTAAGGACTTGGGCCACCCTCTGCTGCCTTCCCAGGCTGCCAGCAGAGAGCTGAATCAGAAAAGGAACAGCCAACACAGGAACCCGTGCCCTTATGGGGTTCCAGTGCCAGTGCCACAGGTGGAAGCTTAATCTATGCCACAGTACCAGTCCTCTTACTTCCTAATTTTAAGTGCCACATCTAATTCTAGGTTATTTATGCCTAGGAGATGGTAAGTAGAATTGATACGTCTCACTGGCCTTATCCACTGGTAGGACATTTTGAAGGATCTGAAATTGCTACTAAAATCCTTTAAAGTTGACTTTAACAAAAGGAAGAGTTTAAATTATCTGATAATATTAAAGTGTAAATGTTTTGAATTTTTAAGTTGTACAGGTGAGCAGAATACTGTAGTAATAAGAAGCTAAACCAAACTAGAAAACTTGAACTATAAATTAATTGTATCCTGCCTAGTGTTACCCTTATCATATTCAAAATTAGTTTTTAATTTACTTGCTATCCTATTAATTTTACAGAGAAATTCTGAGTACAAATATCTAAAATTTATATTCATACAAGCCAAAGAATCTCACTGTAAGGGATTTAAGAAACAGGAAGAAAATTGGAATAAGATATGGTAAGGAAATGATCTACAGCCAATTTGGGGATGTAAAAACTAACCAAATTATAGTACTATTGCATCAAAATTCTAATTCAAAAGCATTGAAAAGTGGAGAATGTTTTCATCTAATCTAGACTCATCTATGTCTTAAAATAATCAAATTAGTTAACTCAGTACACAGTACCACAATTTTTAATCAGAGTAACAGTGACTCAACAGTTTCTGAAATATGAATCTTGTTTGAAATATGTCCTCAGGTGACAGGAACACAGTGGTCAATGGACTTTGTGAGACTGAACATTATTATAGCTTAACTTTGACTTATTTTAGCTTGTACCATTCAAGTCATGGTATATGATAAAATTCTGGTTATAAGGGAATCAAAGCTTAAGGTCACTTAACTAAATTTAGCCAATCCAAACGTTCACCCTTTGACTAAAGCCTTCATCAAGTCACAGAAAATCGCCTTCTCCCTTCAATTATGGATAAAGAGCTCAGTAGGGATAAAGTTCACTGAATCTTCAATTCCCTCATAGGAAAAAGAAAAGATAACTTGTTCTTATATAGTTCAGAAGAAAGGTAAGAGTGCTTTTGTGATATAAAGCTGCATCTGGACTCCAGCCACTGAGTCTGTTATATAGACTAGTTTTTACACAGGTCACAGTAAATGTTTCTGTTAGTTCTTAGTTTCTCATGTACCACAAAATAGATTTTAATAAGATTTTTTCATGTTATTTTTATGAGGACAGTGATGAATAAGATGTATCTAACAAGAAATGGCTAACTTATCTATAGACTCCAGAGATGGATATACAGCTAAGTGATAGCTAGAAAACTACAATTGAATTTTGTTTGATGGAGGAGCAACTTCTATATGATTAGCCCTTACAAAAACATGCTATGGGGCATGCTTTTGGCACACTGGTTAAGTCATTACTTGGAATACTTGCATCTCATATTAGAGTCCTTTGTTCAAGCTCTGATTTTGTTTCCAATTTCAGCTTCTTGCTAATGTACACCATAGAGGGCAGCAAGTGATAGCTCAAGTTCTTGGGTCCCTGCCACTTGAGTGGGACACCTAGATTGAGGTCAGGACTCCTGGCTTTGTTTTGCCCTTGTCCTATCTGTTGCAAGCATTTGAGGAGTTAACCAGAAGATGGACTATTTCTCTATTTCTCTCTCTCTTTCTCTTTCTCTCTCTGATTTTCAAATAAATTGAATAAATAAATAAAAATTTTAAAAGCACACCACAGAGGAAAGTTTACATTAGTAGATATCAGCAGTTTGCTTGTCAAGGTGATTGTTCCAAACAAAAAGAAGACTAGACAATATGTTCGATAAGATAACCACAGGTTGGAATATAGGGAAGCTTTGAAGGGGCTGTGAAAGGTACAACTGCAGAAGCCCTGAAGATGTAACTATGAATGTGGAAGCTCCTCAAAAATGTTTTTTACAGAGGCCAACACGCTTTGCTAAGTTGGAGGTAAACACTTAAGAAGGGTAAAAAGGGCTAGGCAAATTGAATCTCAAGGCAGTCTTATTATGACAAGATAGACCAAACACAGTAACCTCCATGACTTGGAGGACTATCCCATGGGGAAGATTCCTGGCAGACTCCCTTTCTGAGTTAAGTGGACTGCTGTTAGCCTGACATAGAAGTACTCGGGAGAAGGAGTTGCTTCCTCGGAAGCAGAATTCCATCTGAAAACTTCTTGGTGGAAAATACATTTTTTCCCTATTATTTTCCAATTTATTTTCAATTATCTCTGGGTTATAATGACATCATTTATGATTGTTGAGTTTTTAAAGTCACATCTCAGTCTAACTATACACTAAATTCTAACTAAATTATCTACCAATTTCTTCTTTTTTAAAGTAATCATGTTGCAGGAATTGCTGTATTCTCAAGTTCTATAATGATCAAGAACCTCTGCTTTTAGTACCAAATTCCATATGGATTAGTGACTAGAAATCAGATTAACCATTATAACCATGATAGTGCTTATGATGAAGTTGTTAGTACATGTATTCATATTGTCCATATGCACCAGGCCTTTTATACATATATATACAGAAATATAAATATATTATCTCATATAATCCTTCAAATATGTCTCTGAGATGTACTTTTATTTTAATCTTTCAAGTGGAAGAGAAATAAAATATTTACCATTTTTGGCAGCTGCAATTTTGATAGAAGATGGAATAATCTTAGTTAGCATCAATGATTTTATATACGGTTATATCTTATATATAGCATAATAAAATACCTAAAGGAACATAACGTTTTCAACTGCTGTTGTCAAGCAGCCATTAAGCAGAATAAAAAAAAATTTAAACTATTGGTTATGGGCTTATAAACACTTGATGAAACTCTGTTGTTCAAATTATGTATTTATTCCATTTCTATAAACACATCAGAAACTTCTTGTATTAACTTGAATACATATGTTTCTAAAACATATATATATATATATATATATATATATATAAGTGGTATCAGAATATTTAAACAAGAGGATAAGAATTGTGTTTATTTTTTTGTTGACTAGCTCAGAATTCATGATGAATCCCACATTAGACAGTAGAAGTAAAATGACACAGTGACACAGGAAACAAATGGCACCTATTCTTGTTCACAAATACCCACTCTTTGTTTTCCTTGGGTCTTTTCCATTTTTATGTATTATTCATTAATTTTATTATTATTTAATGAGTGAACAAATTTATTTATTTATTTTAATGGTACTCTCAGAGAGGGTGGGAGCGAGAGAGGGACAGAGAGATCTTTCATCAGCTGGTTCAATTGCAAATGCCCACAACAGCTGGGGCTAGGCCAGGCTGAAGCCAGGAGCCAAGTACTCAATGTGGGTTTTCCACATGGGTGTCAGGGACTCAATGATTGGATGGAATGCTGGTGTCTTAATTTCCATGCCAAATGTCCACTCCTGAAAGTATATGCCTTAGATAGTTAACAAAAAGCCCAGAAAGGGTGAGTTACATTCACTAGCAGGAGTCGCTTATATTCAGGTAAAAGTAAAGGAGGAAACAGGATGAATTTAGTTTCAAAAGACATCACAGTAGACATAGTGATTAATCTGGTATAGATTAAGTAAGCCTCAATAGTATTTAATGAATGTGTCTGAAAAACACAAAAAAAGCAGTAGGTTACAGGAAGACTGAAGAAACATCTGCTTAATTTTAAAAATAAAAGATTTTTATAAATCCTGGCAATTTGAAGAATAAAAACAGGCAATATCTTGAGCCTTCTAACATAAATATAAACACAATCTGTTCAGATGGTAGAAAGGGTAATAATAGAATTATGCCGGTTGAATCAGAGAGCAGTTTCACAACATTATGGAGTATTTTGATTTCTATCACCCTATGTCTCTGACGTTTAGCCTTTCTTTTTCTGCTGCTTTCTTTCTTCTAAAAATTAATATTTTTGCACCTGAATTGGATTCAATTATTCAGTGCTTATTTTTTCTAGTAAGTCCATTAATTAATAAATGTTTTATTCAAACTCCTCAACTATCACCTACAATATTACTTTAGATATCAGTAGGGTTTTTTATGTGGTAGGAAAAAGCCCCCTCCCACACCCACCTCTCAAACCCCTGCAAAAGAAAAGATCTTGAGAAGCATTAAAAGAAAGTGATATCAGGGCCAACACTGCGGCATAGAAGGCTAAGTCTCTGCCTGCAGCATCAGCATCTTGGCAACTTCTCTTCCAACCAAGCTTTCTGCTGATGACCTGGTAAAGCAGTGGATGCTGGTCCAAGTATTTGGGCCCCCGTACCCACATGGGAGGCCTGGAAGAAGCTCTTGGTTCCTGGCTTCTGATCGGCTCAGCTCCAGCCCTTATGGCTATTTAGGAAGTGAACCAGTGGATGGAATACCTCTTCTCTATATGTCTGTCTGTCTGTCTCTCTCTCTCTCTCTCTCTCCGACTGTAACTCTGCTTCCCAAATAAATAAATAGATCTTAAAAAAAAAGTTTAGATTTTGGTCAATCATCAGGAATGATATGTAAGCCTTAATATACAGCTAGGCAAAGTCATAGAGGAAAGAGAAGGTAGAGATGAGTGGGCAGAAATCATACTGAAGAAAAAAATGCCCTAGGGGCCGGCGCCATGGCTCACTAGGTTAATCCTCCGCCTGTGGCGCCAGCATCCCATATGGGCATCAGTTCTAGTCCTGGTTGCTCCTCTTCCAGTCAAGCTCTCTGCATGGCCTGGGAAAGCAGAAGATGGCCCAAATGCTTGGGCCCCTGCACCCATGTGGGAGACCAAGAAGAAGCACCTGGCTCCTGGTTTCAGATTGGCGCAGCTTCGGCTATTGTGGCCATTTGGGGACTGAACCAATGGAAGAAAGACCTTTCTGTCTCTCTCTCTCTCTCTCTCTCTCTCTCACTGTCTGTAACTCTACCTGTCAAATAAATAAATAAATAAAATCTTTAAAAAAAAGAAAAAGAAAAAAATGCCCAAAATTATCCAAATTTGAGGAAAATTCTAAAAGGTCAGTTTACAATAAATTCAATTCAATTCAATCTAGATAAGCAAAATTAAAACTAAAATAAAACAGACAAAAAAAAAAAAAACCAGAAAATTCACTGCCTGACCAGTGATAAAGAGAAAAACATAAAAGCAGACTGTGGGAACAAAGACATACTGTGCACACTAATAACACTGATGGGCACTGTCTTGCTACCAAAATTAAAAAAAGAGTCCTTGTCAGCCTTCACGCATCAGAAAAACAACCAGTGAAGCCACAGTGTTTTCTCAGAGAGAAAGTTTATTCCAAGGTAGCAATTAGGGAATCAGGGTTAATGCTTCTATCTGATTTTTTGATTAGGGTCCTGGGGAGTTTTTATGGATTAAGTAGGAAGGAGCTGGTATGCATACATACTGACCAGATAAGTTCTGATCAGAGGGATTTGGAATCAATCAGGCCTCCTTAGGGTTATCATGATTCAATTGCTTCCTTGATAAAACCGGTAAGTAAAGAAGCAATCCAAAAATTACAAAAGTCAGAAATCAATAGAATGATTTCTTTAAGAATTGGGGAAAAGAAATCTAGAAGAATATATTTGCATTAAAATATGAAGGCAAAATAACTGAGAAATAGCACAACGGTACTTTTCATTATAAGAAATCGCAAACTTATATAGGCTACAATAGAATAAGAAACAGTTAAAGTCATTTAAAAATCCGAATATTTTTAATTTTGGATTCTGCTATTGGCACTCCTCTTATTGGATCCTACACTGTCATTACTGTTTTCTTGCAGATATTGACATTATTGTAACTAATTTGTCAACTCTTCTTGCATTGCATCTCTCCTTCAGATTATAAATTCAAGCTAAATTTACCCAATGGAAAAATACTTTTGCTACATGTCCATTGCTAGGTCCTAGGAGGCAAAGACAGGAAACAACTGTTGTTTGAAGCTTTTGAGTTCTGTCTTTACAAAAACTCAAAAACAGATAACTGCCCTCTAAATCTGATGGGTCTTCAAAAAGGTCATGGAAATAGGCATCATGAAAACAGGATGTATTGATTCAAAACACTTTGGAACTAAAATAAACTTATTTAGTTCCATTTATCTAAAAACTTTTTGAACATTCTCTCTCTCTCTCTCTCTCTCTCTCTCTCTCTCTCTCTCCTCTGTGTGTGTGTGTGTGTTCCTTTGATTGTTATGCATCAGTCTCTAAAAGGACCTGTAAGTAGGCCTAAAACTTTTTCTCATAAGGGGAGCAATTACCCACAGAGGATTTCTGGGCTTTGCTCCTAAATTCTGAGACTGTGCTGAGATTCACCCTGTAGGGATGTGCCAGAGGCTCCATATAGTATCCCTATCAGCCACTTACACCAGCCACCACTGGCTCTACTGAGCCATCTGAGTTAAGTGGCTTAAGCAGCCTGAATGCTCGGAACAGCCCAGACCTGCTGTAGAGAGATTTCTCTTGTTCTAGTTCCACTTAGATTTAGTAGATTTTCAGGTCACTCAGTACATGCTCCAGAATTAAATCTCAACTGAGGAATACATTGCCTTTAAAATATCAAGCAGTCCACTATACCATGTGTCTCTGTTTTGGTTATTGGAGGGACTAGATACTACCTTAGAAGTTATACCTCAAAATGCCTCACACCACTGAATATCCAAACATTTCAGCGAGACAGAAAGCCCCTAAATATTTTTCAATCTTATTTCTCATTCTGTGACTACTTCTTGTTCATAATGTTCAGTTAGCATTCAAGATTACTTCTTGTTCATAATGTTCAGTTAGCATAATTATATCACTGTAATAGACCAGAGTAAAATCTTGTGGAAGAGTAAGACAATCAAGTTTCCTATCATATAACTTATGACAGAGGCCTGGAGAGTTGGTATACCCCTGAACTGGGACATTCAAGGTGTATTACTGCTTCTGCTGAGCCTATGGCTGGTATAGAGAAAGGCATTTGCAAAGCTATTAGCTACATTCCAACCACATGGGATGTGTGACTTTGCTCAAGCCATGAAGCCACATGTGGCACAGAACTCGGAATTAGAGTTGCCAAGCTGATCAAGTTTATGATAATCCACTGTCATCCTCCAACATTTATCAGTTTTCTAAGCTGTCCAAATAGGCAAGTTGAAAGGAATATGTGGGGATGATCATCACCCTTTTGTCTTTCCAATACATTCTAATCCAAGGTTCCTCCATGAATGCAGCACTACTTTGGTGGACTGCTTTTCTAGGCAGAGACAATTCTAATGGCTTCCACTTGGTGTTTCCACTATAATAGTCCTCAGTATGGAGATCTGACACCTGCTGAGTATTTCCAACCCAAAAAGAATATTCCAGAACCGGGAAATAACCATAGGATACGACCAAAGATCCACTGTGCCCATTGTGAGCTGGACTTGAGCCAAAGCTTGATTAATGCCCTGACTTTCATAATGCCTTGCTCTGAATAGAGGACGAAAGTTATGATTTGTGTGTTCCTGAAGGGGTGTTAGATCAGACTCGGTGTTCAGTAGTCCCTACAAGGCTGAAGTCTAATTATTCCCTTAAACACAATGCACAGTTATCCTGATATAAGGCTATAAGTCTCTTTGGGAAAAAGCTAGAGGAAAGATTAACTGTGTAAATTTTTGACAGTGTACCAGGGACTTTCCTCAAGGCAATTGTGAGTTTTTCAACTGCCTTAAACCTGATTAATTGAAGGGGTGTACTTCTTTTTTCTTACAATTTAGACTAGACTTTTGTTTATTTAAACTAGAATTTTTTTGCGAGTGTAGATCAAGCAAGGGTTTAATAGACCTCCTATCTATTTCATTCCTAAGAATACCAATATCAATTAGTCAATATTATAGGTCTGAATCCATCAGACTATTCTGACTGCCACTTTCTATCTGCTGTCTGTTACATGCCCACCTTGCCTCTGGCAATTGGGTGCCACTACTGGATCTCTTCTATTTCATTATTCAGTTACTCCCTTGTATATTTCCCAATTCAATTATTTCAACACCACTGGGGTTTGGGCCATCATCTTGAAAGACACAATACCAAACAACATAATTCTGAATGTCAAAATCTCAAGATCAAAAACCCTAAAGTGTAAAATCTCAAAAGATCAAAATCCTCGAGAAATAATTCTGGAAAATATTACTTAAAATTCTTTAAAAATCATTTTTAAAGGTGGATTTATCTGAGAAACATAAAAGATGACAAAAGACTTCATAGATCAGTATTTGGGGAAACAAATGCTCAGTTGTAATAAAAATAGTTCCAATGGATGAAACAGCTATGAACAGATGATTCATATTCATAAAGAAGTGGGTCAAAAAGCAAAATGCAAATTACTATAGTTGGTAATTGTGTGCACCCAACTATGTTATCTAAAATACTATTAAAAAAAAAAAAAAACTAAGTCTTTCAGTATCAATCAAAATTCTCTTGGGTCACAATCACAAATGTAGTCACCCAAAGAGCTAAGATATGTGGAAGTGTTATCTTTCACAAATGCAGTTGTACAAAGCATACCAATTATAAAATGTTTTGATGTTTTTATATGCAGAAACAATGTTTAAAAACAAAGGAGAATGTTGTGATAATGCACTTTTACAGAGTTAAATTTGCAAAGTTTCACAAAATTAATTAGAGATCTAAAAGCCTTATGCAAATTTTACTCACAGTTTTAGAAATGGTGCAATGGTAAAAACACATAATGAGCTGAATTTTTTTAAAAAGCTATGAAAAGAAAAAAGCACATCCCCCAAACAGACAAATAAAAAAAGAAAATTCATCTGATAGATTATGGGCTGTTGCATGGAAGTGATCCATAAATGCTGGCTGACTTTCATGATACTTAGTTACATTTTGCAGTCTCGCATTGCAATGGATAGCCACTTTATTTTTTCTTGGAAGAAATGGATTTCCTCAGAGAATATGTTCACATTCATATTTTACACGTTTTTTTCTCTTCTGTTAATTCTTCTACAATTCAAGTACAATGATATGAGCATTCTCTGTTAATTTTTCTCATTTTCTTTGCCATGCTTCTATGTAGTTTTGGGAACACAGCCATCCATTCTGCAAAAACTAATACACAGACCACAAATTTGGCAGAAACAACACTGGTAATTGAATTGCAATATCGTGGAGTGTTTTCTTATCCGACCACACATAATCATTTTTAGGCCGGTAAGTAATTTCACTGAATTCTTCAGGAAATTCAGTTTTAATTCATAAAAAAAAAAACTCTAGAAAATTCATCTGCTAGAAGGAATGCCAAAGCTAGCAATTGACCGCATTTTAAACTGAAGTTTTAGCATTTGCAATATGGCATGACCTATTCCTTCTCAGCTTGGACTGGAAAATAAAATTTCTGAGTTTATGCTTTTTCACTAAAACTTCATCCAGCACTATTAGGAGGAACCAGATTATTTATTGGTTAGTTTGTCAAAGAGTATATACACAACTACCAAATTCCTTGTTTTTTTGTGCAATTGATTAGTATTCAATAGTGATATTTAAATATTTCTATTACCAGATCACACCATAGACAATTAGAGCTACTGTTACTATTAGAAATAGAGTTCTTAACATCTGTAAATATAATCCAATTAAACAGCCAATTTCAGAATCCCTAGAACCAATTCAGAAATTTCATCCTTAAAATTCTGTTCCTCTAAAATCAACCTTGAAGGTTGGTGGTGTGGCACAGAAGGTTAAGCTGCCACTTGTGATTGCTTCACTCCCTCCATGCCCACAACAACAGGACTGGGTCAGGTTGAAGCAAGAAACCTAGAACTCCATCAGGATCTCCCATGTGGGTGGCAGAGACCCAGGTACTTGAATCATATGATGCATGAGCTGGGTGCTGAATTAGAAGCAGAGGAGCTAGAACTCAAACCAACACTATGATATGGGGTGTGGGCACCCAAACAAAGGCTTAACCTACTGCACCACGCTGATTACTGTGACTTTAATTGTTCTAAATATTATTTTATTTACTTTAAGAAACTGGTTCATGTGATGATGGAGGATGAGAAACACCAAGGCCCTCAGTTGGTAAGGTTGAGATTCAAGAGGGACACTGGCATAAAAGTCCCAGTTTGAAGGCCTAAGCACCAGAAGAGCCAAAGGTGCAACTTTTGCCACAAAGATAGGAAAAGACTGATGCCCCTCCCAGCTCTCACAGGCATATGATGATTCCTCTTGCCAAGTAATTATGTTCTATTTAAAACTTCAATTTTATTGCATGCGACTCACTACATCCATGAGGTCAAGATGCTTTATATAACCTAACAATTCAAATGTTGTGTTTGAACAAATAGCTGGAGCTCTCACAGCATAGTCAGGGTGAAATATAGAACTATAATCACAACAGTAGAGCTAGAAAAGAATTTAAAAAGAAAATTTAATTTATATGGAAGAGTATGCAAATACTTTCAAAATTTTGTGGAAAGTGTAGATTACAAAAAATCAAGAACTGTGCCTGGATTTCAATTTTGGGGGCTATTACAATAAAGTTACTTTTTGACTCCATTATTTGCTGAATTTTTGAAACTACCCTCATAATTAGATATAAATGAGATGTACATTGGTGGTTATCAGAAGTTGGGGATGGTAGGAAGGTGGGAGGAATGGGAGAAGTATGAATGATATCAAATTACAGTTTGAGAGGAGTAAGAAGTTCTGATGCTCTATTGTAGACGGCTAGAGAAGAAAAAGGGATAAAACAACCTTGAACTCTGTATATTTCTTTTCTAGAATGGAAGATTCATAAATAGAATTATACTGTATTATTGCAAATATCTATTTAAATATTTTATTTAATGGAATAAATCTCACGGAAAATTGGATAAAATATTACAATTTTCTGGCACCTAGTCTTGTAATTCTTTTCCAAGGTGTGATTGAATCACTGATATCTAATTCTCCTTCATCCATATACAGAATTGGACTGTAGTTTTGTTCACTATATCTTTCATACTAGATACCATGACTTTGAAATTTTACATTTCTGAATAAAATGTACATTTATTTCATATTAAGTTGAGTTCACTTTAAAAAAAATTCTCTAACGTTTTGGAGTTTTAAAATTTTTTACTTGAAAGGTAGAAAGAGAAAGAGAGAGAGAGAGAGAGAGAGAGAGAGAGAGAGAGAGAGAGAGAAACAAAGAGAGGGAAAGAAAGATTTCCCTTCTTCTAGTTCATTCCCCGAATACTACAATAGGCAGGTCTGGGCCAGGCTGAAGCCAGGATCTGGGAACTCAATCTGGGTCTCCCATGTGGGTGGTGGGGACCCAATGATTTGAGCCACTGCCTATTGTCTGACACAGTGTGCTTTAGGAGGAGTTTGGAATTGGGGTAAACTTGGGCCTCAAATCCAGCCACTCCACTCTGATCTAAGATGAGGGCTTCTCAAGCCACATCTTAATTACTATGTCAAATGCACACTTTTAGATTCATTTTTCATGAAATGTCACCACATACAGGGAAATCAGCACTGTTGTTACAATATGAAAAGAGAAATATCCATTTTTTCTTGAATCAAAAAACATTCCAATGATTTTTTAAATACCATGCAGTATGTGTGTGTGTGTGTGTGTGTGTGTATATATATATATATATATATATATATATATATATATATATATAAAATTCTAGCTCTTTGGCCCTTAAGATGTTTTTATTTACTTGAATCTCAGCTCCGAGATGTCCTAAAATTATTTTACATCCTTATCATGGTTAAGAATCCTCATACTTTGGTCCTAGAAAACTCATAATGCAATTTTGAAAAAAAGAATTGATAAACTCTATATAATTTCCTACTTTGAAATATGGGAATTGCTTAGATACTATGATAATATGGTTCACTGAGAATTTATATGATATTAGGTAGGTTTGAACCATACATTTATTTTCCTACTTATACGGAACAATCAAGAAAATAATTTTTCAAGGATGTAATTACAGTCAGTTTTGTCACCCGAAATAACTTCTTCAGGAACACTTGGTAGTGAAGCTAGTGAGTAACAAAAACTTAATATAAGTCTGATATCAGAGAAATCAGTTAGGATGCCAATGCTAAGCATAAGCTCAGCTTCCAGGGAAAATGTTTATATGTATAATCAAAGCTTCTTAAAAGTTTAACAGAGAACTGACTTAGCCTGGAGACTGAACAAATTCATATCCAAGGAACCCAGAAGAAATGTAGAAAAATACTAAAAGAAATATCTTAAGCAGTAAAATCAGCTTAAGCCTGGTGGTACCAATATTTTTATTTCAAATGGAAAAGCATGAGTACTTTTCTTCTCAATTTTATTTTATGTCCACTAGAACAAAAAAGCAGAGCTAAGAGACTCCGAGTGTGGGTATAGTTAAAACCCAGTTAAGAGTTGGGAATCAAGCCTTCAGCATGGAATGTAACTATTGCATCTAAAAAAAAAAACAAACAAACAAACAAACAAACAAAAAAAAACCAGACAATATTCCATTTTACTTGCGGGAACAACAGATGCCCGTGAAATGAAGCTTTCTCAACAAATGGGGTAATTCAGGCTACAAAATGAGAGATGATATCCGAATTTCCTTATAGCTTCCAAAAGCATTCAGGCTATTTTACACTTTCTGAGACTCTGTCTAGAGGAAGATAAGCGTCTAAATAACAGGAAAGATTAGTCCACCCTTGGCAGCGGCATTCCCTAGAGTAAATTGGATAACGAAGACTATTTGGGGGTATCTCAGTTCCAGATTTAAACACTTATTTTTTCCAGATAGATTTCTCATCACTTTGCAACATTAATTTTATCTTTAGCTCCTTCCTTACAAAGATTAGAACTTTTCCTTCTTCTCTTATCTTTTTTGTTTTTGCTTCTTCTTCTTTTTTTTTTTTTTTTTGATGTTTAAAAGAACAATTTTAATTCTGAGTGAAACGTTAGGCATCTAGAAGGTTAGGCCATATAAATAAAGGATGTTTATTTCTGCAACTGTACTATAGACTTAAATTCTATGTCACATTAAAAAAAATGATCCTAAATCTAAAATGATGCAACTTTTATTATTTTATTGAACTACAATACACATACCAAGAAATGCACATATGTATACTGGTAAATATGGTTTCTTTATTCTCTGATTCCCTTATGCTTCTTATTGAGTAAAATGTTTTTCTCCTTTAATAAATACTCTACAGGATGATGGACTATAAAATCATCTTTTGGAAAACTAAAAACAGGAAACTGGGAGACCTTCATAACTTGAATTCTAGAGTTATATGATTATTTGTGTGCTTTGTCTCGACCCCATGGGACCAGCTCTTCATGGAAGCACATCCCAACTTGTCTCTAATTCACATTTTCTAAACATAATAGAAATGTTGTGAAATAAAATTATTTATTTATTTTCTCTGTTGAACTAGTAGGATACAATATAGAGTTTTAAGTGTTTTAATTTTTTTTTTATTATTTGGGCTATATAAAATATTCATTCTCATCAATTTCCTTGAATTACTTTTTTTGAATATAGTTTGTCAAACAGCAACAAATCAAATTCTCTCACCTCCCTATTTCATCTTGAATCCTCTGAAAGCAATATTCTCACAGGATTCCCTAATGTGATATCTAAGTGTGTTGGCCTTAGAGTATGTCATATTAGTCACTAAGTGTCACAGATAAGGAAAAATAACTTTATCGAAAGAATCAATTATCCACAGACATTCTTTCAAAGTGATGAATGTAATATAGTAAGCTGGAAAATCCAGTACTGTGAGGAGTTAGTCATAGCCTATATAAAGCCATCTTTTATTCTGACACCAATGACAATTTGGAGAAGTTCTCAAAACTACCCTCAGGTTCAATACTTCACAAGAATCACTTACAGGACTCTCTGAAATCTATTATAGTCACAGGTATGGTTTATCGCATGGAATGGATACAGACTGAAATCAGCCAAGAACACATAAGGCTGAGTGTTGGATAGTATCAAATACACAGCTTCAAGTTGTCTTCTATGGCCTCTCTATGGCACTGATGTGTAACAACACACATGGAGCACCACCAACCAGAGAAGCTCACTCAAGCCTTGGCATTTAGAGTTGTTATACAAGTTCCATCACAGAAGCAAGGAAGTTGAGTTTATATCATGTGATCCAAGCCTTGCCAAAGAAAAATCACATTGAATACAGAAAAAGTAATAATGCAAGGTAAGAGTAACTACAGAGCTCAATATTCTCAATAAAGGATTAAATACACAAATATTTCATTGGAAATTTTTTATTTTACTTTTGTCTGCCTATGAGTTAAGATTTCCAGAAGCAAAAAATAAGCTGCTTATAGCTATAGTAGAGAAATACTATTTTTTTTAAGATTTATTTATTTATTTGAAAGGCAGAGTTACAGAGAGGCAGAAGCAGAGGCAAAGAGAGTGAGAGAGGTCTTCCATCTACTAGTTCACTCCCCAAAGGGCCACAACAGCCGGAGCTGGGCCGATCTGAAGCCAGGAGCCTGGAGCTTCTTCCAGATCTCCCAAGTGGGAGCAAGGGCCGAAGCACTTGGGTCATCCTGCATTGCTTTCCCAGGCCACAGCAGAGAGCTGGATCTGAAGTGCAGCAGTCAAGACTCGAACTAGCACCCATATGGGAGACAAGCAGCAGCCTTCCTGCTATGCCACAGCTCCAACCCGGAGAAATATTTTTAGTGGAGGAGGCTAGGAAACACCCAGGTGTCTTAGAAACTGGTAATATACTGGTAATATACACAAAAATGAATTGACAATTATGAACATTTCAATTATTAAAAATTTCTTTTCATAGATATTCAGCTGTCTTGTGAATTAGCATAGTTCACACAAAAAGAATCATACAAGTGATTTAATAATTGCCATTAGGAACTTTTATTAAGTTGTCAGCAGCTATTGTTTGTTAGGTGATTAATGATGGTCTTGTAATTAAAAGATGAATTTTACAAAATGTTGTAATTTATCTTTCAGAGAGTATTGAGTGCAGAAAGTATACCACTTACTACTATTCCTGTTATACAAAGATGTCTTTTAGAGAAAGGCATTTTCAAATTGGTTTAATTACATTTTAGGGTAATTTTAATTTGATTAAGATTTATGGAATCCAATTCACCACCCTTCAAAGAAAATGAAAGACTCAGAGTTGCAATTAAATGTAAAATCAGAGAGAAGAGAGAGCTATATATAAGCAAGGTAGATTCTTTTGTTACGAGACTCATATCCATTTATTACCTTGCAATTCCATTGCAAGAAGTACAGGAAATGATTCTTTGCAAGACTGGTACTTACATAGTTATTTGTGCAAAGACGTATTTGATTTTTTTTTAAATAAGGAAGAAGAAAACTGGAGAAAGTATATCTATTTTACATGACACAGATATTCTGAATCCATGCCTTCCAAGGAGGAGGTTATATTTAAGCACAGGTGTATCAATTTTTAGAGAAATGGGAAAGAACACTGCAAATTGAGCTCTTCTTACTTTTTTTTATTTTTCACTGAAAACTAAATAGCCCAGTGCAGGAACATTCTCTACTAGTCTCAAAAATAAATACTGTTTATTTATTTATTTATTTATTTATTTATTTATTTATTTATTTATTTGACATGTAGAGTTATAGACAGTGAGAGAGACAGAAAGAAAGGTCTTCCTACCCATTGGTTCACTCCCACAACAGCTGGCTCTGCGCCAATCCGAAGCCAGGAGCCAGATGCTTCTTCCTGGTCTCCCATGTGGGTGCAGGGGCCCAAGCACTTGGGCCATCCTCCACTGCCCTCCCGGGCCGCAGCAGAGAGCTGGACTAGAAAAGGGGCAACCGGGACTAGAACCTAGCGCCCATATGGGATGCCGGCGCCGCAGGTGGAGGATTAACCTAGTGAGACACGGTGCTGGCCCCGAACTCAAAAATAAATACTGTTCTAATAGAAGTTAAATAGAACAACGGTTTAGGGAAAGCTGATTTGTTGATTTTTCCTTAAAGCAAAGTTTGTATGTCTCTGGCGGTAACAATACTATGTCACTAGAATAGTTCTCTTCGTTTTAAAAAGCCTGAGGTTTGCCTTCACAAAAGGAAAGCTTCTTGGTCAGCAATTTTAAGATTAAGTTCAGTAAAAGAAAATGAAGAGTCTGTATTTCAATTTATTCCCAAATTTTACTTCTGATTTTATGTCAGTGAAAAATATGCAACTGGAGAATATCATACAGCCCTTGGATGGACAGATAGTACTGTAATTTACATTGCAATGTAATGTGCTTGGTGGTGAAACTGGAGACATCCATTTTGA
Organism: Lepus europaeus; assembly: GCF_033115175.1. Classification (NCBI taxonomy): domain Eukaryota; kingdom Metazoa; phylum Chordata; class Mammalia; order Lagomorpha; family Leporidae; genus Lepus; species Lepus europaeus. The sequence continues at coordinate 44,368,889 of NC_084843.1, read as the reverse complement.
GAACTACTATGCCCTCACATTTTACAAGCTGAAGCAAATTGTGTTGGCATTTTAACTTGATGTGGGGAAACCCACAGGAGTCCCAAAAGAGTTACAGAGCACAGCTAACCAAAAAAGACAGAGAAAAAGCAAAACCAAAATGGAGTTACTTAAGCTAAGGCCACTAAGCACCAGGAACTGCCCAGACCATCTGTCAGAACAGACACAGGTGGTGAGGCCTGATAAGGACTGGGGGGCATTACATCATAAGAATAAGCCAACCAGCTGGCTACTGCATTACTTCACCCATACTACTGCACCATGATTGGCCATACCCAGAAGACCCCCAACACACCATTGGTCACACCCAAACACCAACATCTGGTGACACCCAAGAAGATGAGTCTGTGATTGGTTACACCCTTGAGCACACTCACCATCCACCTACCCCAGAGGGGTATAAAAAGGCAAGTCTCACAACTGCTCTTCATCCCCTTGGGGACCATGGCTCTGTGCAAGTGAAACGCTGCCCTAGTCTTTGCTTACTGGAGCTCTGTTCACCATGCTACTGGATCCAACTCACCTGAACATCCCAGCTACTGCCAGAGCTGACATCAGAGCCAGACCAGACTTCCCATGGGTGACCTCTCCAACCCTTCACCTTGCCATCTGTCTTGGAACTTCGAGCCTAAAGCCCAGAGTGCCAGTCATTCCACGACTCCTGCCCATAAGTGATGGTTCTGAGATCCTTCTCTCTGAGTGGTAACGGAGACTTTGGACTCTGGACTTAGGATTTTGACTTTTCATGACCAGGAAATGAATCTTGAGAATGCAGCACTCATATCACACCTTTAGCCATGAGTGTTTAGATTGATTATGCCTTTATGCTTTGCATGTGTTATACTTATTACTATTGTTGGATACTTCTAAAAGTCATCTTAGTCTTAGATGTGTGTTATGACCTGTGGACTACTTACATATTGAGTGTTACTGACCTTTAGATGTGTGCATTGAATATATATATATATATATATATATATATATATATATAGTGGTATTGAACAATAAATTCTATTGAGAAGACCATCATGATTCTGTGTGATTCTTCCCTGTGCTCCAACACATTGCATTAGCCTTGTCAAGCTGTGTGGCAAGTGGTGCTTGCAACACTGAGGAATCTCCTCATTCTCACTCTAGGTTGCTTTAATTTTAATTATCTGAACATTTATAAGGCATCTTCAGAGCTTCTCCCATTTACCATACCATCACTCTAAAATTTAAAAAAATAAACTGCACAATGTTCTTTCTGAGCAAATGTAAGCCTGAAATGTATAAAACATAAGTCTTAATTTCTGAAATCACTTGACTGCTGGCTAAATTTTATTAAAATCCATTCAATAAACTAGGAGTTATGGGAGTCATTTCCCAATGTTTGTACAATTATTCTTAATGAGCTAGCAAACCATTCAGAAGTGATAAAATTTCATATTCTAAAACCATGACAGGCCGGCGCCGTGGCTCAATAGGCTAATCCTCTGCCTGCAGCGCTGGCACATTGGGTTCTAGTCCCGGTCGGGGCACCGGATTCTGTCCCTGTTGCCCCTCTTCCAGGCCAGCTCTCTGCTGTGGCCCGGGAGTGCAGTGGAGGATGGCCCAAGTGCTTGGGCCCTGCACCCACATGTATTAGCAATTTGCTTACCAGGCTTGCCTAATATCTTCAGCACACTTTTAAAATTTAATGATTACTTAGAGTTTCACATTGTCCTAATTTACTCAGTGAAAAAGTTATTATAGGACATAAATGTTGTCAATAAAAGGAAGAATATATATTAAGTCCAATGAGATTTTTTTAAACATATCTGACAGTTCATTCTTCCACCTATTACAAGATCATTGGACAATTTTAAGAAGCTATTTTTGTTACTTAGAACTTTCTTTGCCCTTATTTTGTAATGAAGGAAACAGATAAATTGCTTTTTTCCTCTTTAAAATTCAAATAATATACAGTAACAGTTCCCAAGTATTATTCAATAATAATTTTTCTCAAATAATAAAGTCATTGAGGTTTTACTTTAAAATTTGTACTTTTAATATTTAACCTTCACTTATATACATTATTATATAAAATGTAGGCAGAGAGGAAGCATTTGGTCTAGTTGTTAAGATGTAAATTAAGACAGCACATCCATTATCAGAACAGTTGGGTTTCATTTCAAGCTCTGGCTGCTGATTGCTGCTTTTTCACACCAATACAGAATCTGGGAGGCACCAGATGACAGCTCAACTAGTTGGGTCCCTACCAGCTAAATGGGACATCTGAATTGAATTATTGGCTCCTGATGCTGGTACCTGCCCAGCCCTAGTCATTGTAACATTTGGGGAGAGGGCTAGCAGATAAGAGCTGCGTGTGTGTGTGTGTGTGTGTTCACATGGGTGCATGAGTGTGTTTCATTGTCTGTCTCTCTCTCCCCCTCTTCCTCTCTCTGTCAAATAAATGTATTTCAAAACATTAATTTGTGAGCAGAAACTTGGCCCATGCTATCAATAGACTATCTGGAAATGAGTCTGAACATATGAGAAATAAGGAAAAAAATAGCCAGCAAGCCACAACATTTCTAGTATTCTGATTTTACCAAGCACCTTTTATCTCACCTTGTACTGTGCTATCAACACTAACATACAATTTAGAGGGCATATTCTATCCCAAGTGGTTGATTAGGGTTTATTATAAGAGGTCTAACATAGTCATTATACCTGGGCTCCTAGCCATGCAATCTGCACTGTGGCTTGTCCAGTGTGTTGGCTGATGGATAAGGTGTCCTTAACTGTCAGTTCCATCTAAATTTTTAAATTCACTGGCTCTGTTCCCCAATCAACTGCTGAACAGGTTGTCCCAATCGCTGGTTAATATTGCCAGCCCACTCTCCCCACAACTAGAGTGAAACTCCCCTTTGAGAAACAAGGTTGGGTGCCACTCTTTGCTAGGACCTTAGCTTTGGGCTCTAAAGAGGAAAGCTATGTAGTAAGGAGGTAGAGGATTCCTGAAGTACACACAGGGTATGTGATCGTCAATCTTTGCCAAACTTCAAATCTCTTTTTCTGAATGCCACTGTCCTAGCTAAAAATAAGTAATTCAGACTCAAGGTATTTCAAGAAACGGGGATGAAAAGCCAAGAAATAAAAAAAGGTAAATTAACTCAGAATAAGGGCAGACTCTGATAGTTATCAGCAATAATTTGGTAAGACTCACCCAGCCTTTGCTCTTTATATTCTCTTCATCCAATTACTGTTCTCTGATTTCTGTGTCACCAATATCGACCTATTTTTATTTTGTTCTTTCAAAGATTCTGGTGGGAGGACATTTTGCTACTCTTTTTTGTTTATTTTCTCTTTATAGCCAGGGCCAAATTTCAATTTAACAAGACAGGAGCTTGGATACTTTATTATTTTAGAAAAAACTGTAATGCTTTCATTCCCTCAAGGAAAGCTTATACCTTGAAGATTACTCTTACTTATTAATAACTTACTATCTGGAAAATATCTTAAGTAATATTTTCATAGTTTCCAGAAATCATTGACTTCCTAAACTTAGAATCCTTTGGGTTGGCATGGACTAAAATAACTCTAGCATCCACTTACGGCAAGAGCCTCAGCATCCATCTAGTAAAAAGGTTACTGAACATGACCGTGTTGCAAGTACTATCATAGGTACAATAAGTATCCTTTCCCTCCTGGAGCTTATATTGAAGACAGGGAGGCTGATGATACAAAAACACACAAATATTCTACATAATATCAGTTCAATATGAGAACCCTGAAGAGAATGGAATGGAGAGGGTACATGGAGGGTCCCATTGAGATAACACATTCATGGATACTTTTGCAGAGGCATGGAAGAATTGGGGGGATAACCCATGAGAGTATCTGCAGAAAAAACATGTAACTTCACATGAAATGCAATGCAAAGGTCATGGCAGTTTTGTGAATTAATATGAGGGCTTGGGGTAACCAGAACTATACAAAACTGAACAAATTTCATGGAGGAAAATGAGATTGGGCGAATAGGAAGGGATAGATTCTGTGCAGTCTCACGGACTAAGTTATAGAAAGATTTTGATATAAGGAAGTTATTCCAGTGTTAGAATAGTAAAGACATTTCTATGATTTATTTTTAACACAGAAACATCTATGTGTCTCTTCTTTGATATCTAGCTGAGACTCTGCCTACACCTTCATTTTTAATCAGTATTAGTTGAGATAAAGATAATTCCACTCAACATACAAATGCAATGTTATTCAATAAATGTGAGGCAAATAGATAAACAAATCACTATGTGAACAGCAATAGTTCTGAAAGGGTAGTCATTGTCTCGGGCTCTGTTTTTCTGATGATTGACATGGTAAAGGCATGTGCTAAAGACAGAATAGGATTTGGCTCCCTACTCATCTAGACGTTTAAGTCCAAAGCCAAGGATTGAAGATGCTAACAGAGCAGAAGAGTGATAAATTATAGTTTCCTAAGGTAGGACTTTTGGGCAGTGATTTGATTGGATTAAGTTGTATAAGCAGGGCCTGATGGTGCAATCATGATGGAGTGTGGTTCCTATCACTCTGCTTCTTGGCTCACCATGAGATTATTCCCTTCCACAGGTTCCACCACAGTAATGCAGCCCTCCTGATCTTGGATTGTGAACCTTCAAAACCATGAGCAAAAATAATGTTTTCTTTCTACGTTAACCTCTCCATTATTGTCATTGTAGTGACAAGTAGCTAGCTAAAACAGCCTGTGTGTGCCTTTTAAATTTCTCAGTATACACAGGAAATTTTATACTTCTCAGTACATTTTGAATGCCGTAATTTCTCAATTACAAGAGAGAGGCTGCACATTGTCCCCCAGGCTGCACATTGTCCGCTGCATGTCTCAAGTATATGTCTTGCTCCCACGCTGTATTAGGTTTCCATTTGCCTTAGAATGTTTTCCAGCGATGCCCACTGCCCTGAGTGCTTCACATGGGTCAAAACAGAGACAATCACCATGTGGCAGTCCCTCAGGCAGTCCTCTAGACAAGTGTTAACGGACACAAATAATAATTGTAAATGAGTTCTGCTCTGCTTACCCAAAACCTGGAGCAAGGGTCTCATATTGAGGACACAAATTGCCGGATTTAAGATTGCCATTGTGCCAGGGAGGAAGACAAGGGCAGGCAAAAATGCCCTAAAGCTGTCCTATCATTTTTCAGTTATATTTTTCTTTATTTATTGTTCACTTCCTCACTTTATACCTTGGCCTATTTCCAGAGTTCTGACAAATTGGTTTTGGCAACTTTCTGCTTATTTTTTCAATTTTTTTTGTGGAAGGGTAAGAGTTTAGAGCTGCCTAATCCATTATTTTTTTCTAAGCTATGCTTTTTTCTTTTTTTTTTTTTTTGAGAAATTCTTTCTTTAAATTTTACTAAAGTATTATATGTAATGCAGAAGTGGTAACCACCTGTAAACTTTTCTGGAAAAGAAATTTAATAATTTACCATCAAATAGCTTATTCACTTTCCAGCAAAAACATTAACCTCCACTAACAAACATGTCAGTTTATTCTCTGCCCCAGAAGTATATCCAGTATATTTGAGGGTTATAGAAGTCTGGGTGGCATAGAGCTTAAGATCACACACCCACATTTATCTGAGGAGTTGTACATCACAAGAATGACTATGTGACAATAATAACCAGCTGGGATACCTAACACCTAAAGTTCTCATGGTTCACTGATAAATAGAGCTAGAGAAACCCAACTCTAGACTTGGTGCAATTATGTGATTTAGATTCAATGGATTTGTAACGTTAAATTTCAATCTATACAAATCAAATAGATTTTAAATTACTACCCATGAACAAATAGATATTTAAATATTTAAATTTTTTGATTCACTCTCGTACCAAATATTTAAGTCTACGTAGGCATTTTCTTCATATATATCCATTAATTGTGAAACCAGGGAATGATGCTTTTTTTCTTTTTATTTGAAAGAGAATCACAGAAACAGAGAAGCAGAGACAGATTTTCCAACCTCTGTTTCACTACCCATTTGATCATAATTACTACGGCTGTGCCAGGCCGAAGCCAGAGACATAAGTACTTGAGCCAGCAAATGGTGCCTGATCTGCTGGCCCCCAGGCTGTGTATTAGCAGGAGCTGTAGTGGGAAGTAGAATCAGGAGTTGAACCTCTGATATGGGATTTGGGAATCCCAACTGTCATCTTACCTGCTGCACCAAGAACCCATCTGAGTTTTGATTTGTTAATGACCATCTCTAATTTGGTAAAAAGTTTGGTTTTCCAGTTCCCTAGAACAAATGTAATGTTGCAATTTCAATTAATTTGTTTCTAGTTAAAAAAAAAAATTCACTTTATAAAGTCTTCTGTTAAAAGCTTTAAAATGTAGTTTTGCATATAACAAGTTATGGAGAATCAAAAAGATCTTTACCTAGTAGCTGGATTACAAAATTTAACTCCGTTATAATCATATAGCTGATTATAATTTCACAAACTTAAATGTAATTAGACTGAAATTATTTCTTTTCAAATGAGGAGCTATAGTGACTAACTGTAAAAATTCATTTACCTCTGGAATTTAAATTCCAAGATGTTTAAATGTAACTAAAGTGCATCTTTCTTTAACAGGAGATAGTTTTTCTTAATATCTTCAGTGTCTCAAAGCACAAAGATGCTTTTGAAGCAACACTACCAGTTCATAGACAAACTTGAATCTAAAATCTGTATCTCTTTATGACCTTCTTGGCATATTTTTAAAATAAACCCATGCCATTTCTAAATTCACTTCAACTAATGCTTTGGAAAATTAGAACTCTCAATATATGTTTTTACATTTTCACTCACTTATCTGTGCATGTATACATCTCTTTGTACATTTATTTATCCATACAAAAGTAACTGAGTGTTTAAAATGAGACTACCTAAATTACCATATATAAAGAGACTTAAATGAATTAGGTTCCCATCTTTTGATATAAAACCTTAAAATCCCTCACTTTCTATCTTGTTCATTAAAAGAATGAACTGTAAAATTAAATGGGGTTGGGGAACACTTCATTCACCCCCTGCCTTGGGTCTTGTGTGTCTCAGATACGCTGCTTTGCCTGTTCCTGATTTTCTATTTCCTTGTTTCACATTTGTTGGCTTCTTTATCATCTATGGTCCTCCATCCCAATTACTGTCTGATTTTACGATGTTCTATTTAGTTGATCATTTCTACCTTTGACAAAGATGTACTAAACAATCATGACCTCTGACTGAAACACTCTGTAAATTTGGATCTTGTTAGCTCATTCAAACAGTTAGGCTAAGCAACGTACTGCCAGAGGTACTTTTCCTATAAAACTACCGCATATCCCCATCTTTTCTTGCAATAAAACACCTCAAAGTGAAAATATTAAATTAAATTACTTGATGAATTCATATCCACAGGCTATTAGGAATGAAGTCATTTTCAACTTAAAAGGCTTGGGAATTATCTGGAGTGGTCATATTAAATTGATGATAGTCAGTATTCTCTATCATTATACGACAGAAGGAGTAAGATATATCAAAAAGTTGAAATGTGCCAGCACAGGATTTTTACTGACTTTCAGTTACTTTGCTATCAGTAACCTTATTTTGAATTTGATGGTTATGTTTTCCGAATTCAGAGTACCAGGGGGCTGTACTCTTATCACAAGATGACTATAGCCTCCAAATTCATTAATGACTCTGAGGTTTAGAGTCATCACTTATAAATTAAGAGTAACATTATTTGCCTCACAAAACTGCTTTGTGGGTTACAAGTCCATAACAATGGGGTTTAAAGTGTAGTCTTAGGAGATTCTAGCAGCAGAAAGATACCAGAAAGACAAAGGGAGGGCCAAATACCCAGGGGACTGAGTGACAGAAATATTCAGTGGAGAAATAGCAGAACGAAACAGACTCCATGGGACAGTGAAGAAAAAGCACAGACACAATGCCTCACTGGCCCCATAGCCAGCCACATCCTATATCAACACGTTTCCAGACAGGAAACACTACTTCTCCAGATCAAAGTAGGAATGACATTGCTGCATGCCCCGCCACTTGCAGCCTTAATGGGGAGAATTCAACAATCCCGACACTGACTTCAACTATGGTCTGAGTGACTAGTTTGCTACGAAAAGGAAAGCCTCATTGCCCTGCTTCCCACCCTTGCCCAAAGCACCAGACTCAACTGGCTGTACAGAGTCACGCAGCTGACCTCTGTTTCTCCGCTACCAGAAATGATCAGAGCCAGAGTCAGAATCAGGGCAACAACTATATATTAACAAATTGGAAAATCTCAAAGAAATGGTTAAATTCCTTGATACATAGAAGCTATCAAAATTAAAATGAGAAGATATAGATAATCTAAGCAGACTCATAACAAGCAATGAGATTGAAGCAGTAATTAAAAGTTCTCCATCAAGGAAATCTCCAGGATATAAGGGTTTCACTACTACATTCTACAAAACATTTCAAGAGGAATGAACTCCAATAGTTTTCAAACTATTCCAGAATGTTGAAATAATACTACAGTTAACTCAATTACAAGGTCAATTATATACTTTTTTTTTTTTTTTTTTTGACAGGCAGAGTGGACAGTGAGAGAGAGAGACAGAGAGAAAGGTCTTCCTTTTGCCGTTGGTTCACCCTCCAATGGCCGCCGCGGTAGCGCGCTGCGGCCGGCGCACCGCGCTGTTCCGATGGCAGGAGCCAGGTGCTTCTCCTGGTCTCCCATGGGGTGCAGGACCCAAGGACTTGGGCCATCCTCCACTGCACTCCCTAGCCACAGCAGAGAGCTGGCCTGGAAGAGGGGCAACCGGGACAGGATTGGTGCCCCGACCGGGACTAGAACCCGGTGTGCTGGCGCCGCAGGCGGAGGATTAGCCTAGTGAGCCGCGGCGCCGGCCTATATACTTCTTGATGTTCTAAAGGGTCTATCAGCTCAATATTTTAAATATTCTGCATTTACACAAGCATTTTTCCAAAGCAGCTTTTCATTTTGGGAAAAATTAGAAACAGGGTCAATATACATTGAATGCATTAATAATATTTGCTTATATTAAGGTAGTCAACAATACTAGCTTATTCCCATCAAGTTGGAGCACGATTTTAAGTCACTATAATAGGTTTAGTATAAAACTTTTCTAGTCTTCTCATTTTCTGACCCAATGAAAATTTCAACATCCACCTAATCAAAACTCTATATTGCTTGTGTCCTGTTGCATGGATTGCATTCAATAAAATTGTAATTAAGAAAAACTTCCTCCTTTATGTATCCAAGTAAATAAGTGCATTATTATTCTTACATTTTTGTATATCTTTTATTTGAAAGGTAGAGAGAAACACAAAAGGAGGGAGACAGAGATATTCCATCTGAAGGTCACTCCCTAAAAGCTTGCAAAAGAAAGAGCTGAGCCAGGTCAAAGCCAGGAGACAGGAATTCAATTCACATTCCCCCATGGGAGTACCCAAGACACAGCTACTTAAGTCATCACTTGTTGCCTTCAGGTTCTGCATTAGCTGGAGGCTAGAATTAGGAAAGTCAGGGATTCCAACTCAGACACTCTGCTGTTGGGTATAGATATCCCAACTGGCATCTTAATTGCTGTGCCAAACACCTGCTCCAATAATAAGCATATTATTTTCCTAACTTCAGAAGTGATTTTGGAATAAGTCAACATGTGGTCCTGCCATTTACTCACTGCCTTTTTTTTTTTCTTTTTAGTAAATTATCAAATTTTCTTATCTTCAATTTCTTTTTATACTGGTTGGGATAATGGTTTTCCACTGTCAAATTCCCAGTCTTATTCATCATAATAATCAAAAAAGAAGAGTATATTGATCATATCTTTAAATACTGAAGTGTGATACAAGTAGCAAGATATGTAGGTTCATGATAATTTATGATGATGATTATAGATTCTCAGAAGGAATATTTCCTGTTTAAGGTAGAAGTAGGCAAATACGAATCTGTCTGTCTTACCTACATATGCTTTACTTACTAGTGACATACATTGCATTCTAATCTCAAAATGAATCACTATTTTTGTGAACTCAAAGTGATTGTAGATGATCTAGACCACTGGTTCATTTGTGATGCAACAACATAATGCCAGTTTCCTGACTCCAGGGTTTTTCACAGTGTGAATACCCACGAACCAGCTCTGTCATTGATGGTTCTTTAAATTTGCTTTCAGAGTCTCCAGAACAACTGCCAGTAACCAATTTAGCCTATAAAAATTGCTGCTGTAGACTTAAAGAGTGATGAAATATGGGTATAAGAATAATATCCCTGTAAACGTTGATTTGCTCTCTCTCAAAATTACAATGAGAATATATATATATATATTTAAATTTCAAACACTTTACAGTGTAGCAGACAGCTACAAACTCCTCAAAACAACCATGCAATAGAGTAATTACTATAAGATATTGAAGCAGGAGAAATTTAATCATTTACTTTGGGTATCCTAGCTAGTAAAGTTTGAGCCAGGTTTCAAATCTTATCCCTCAAACTCCAGAGATTAAAGACCTAGCAAAATTGACATATTACTTCTTGTTTCCTAAGAAACTGCACATAAAAAACAAGTCCAATCCAAATTAGACCAGTCCCAATTTATATGTTTTTGAGTATCAACAGTAATAACTTAAGATAATTTTGAAAGATGTCCTTAGCTCTTTGTGTGATTTCTCTGCAAGGGAGCCCCCCATTATGCTAAAATTAGTCCTGTCTTGTTTTGCACTTATGTCTAAAGAAACTCATGTTACACTGTATTTCAATAACAGCAGTGGTTCAAAATTATTACAGAGATATGAAATAATACAAAAATTTAAAAAAAGTGTGAAACTTAACACTCAAAAGGAGACAAGTTCTGGCACAAATTAGAGGCACTTTTATCTGTATTCTAAGGACAAAGAAATTACACTAAAAAGAGAATTGGTTTTAAACCAATTGCTCAGAAAAGGAACTTGACTTGCCCATAAATGTAAATATTCCATTAGTAGAGTAATTCTATCCATTTTGTCCATCATATATAATTTATACATATATATATATATATATATGTGGGAATGGGATATACCTATCTTAGGTTTTATATATATATATATATATATATACATATATATATCAGTAATCACTCAAGAGTATTTGCATATTTTTAAGATATTGATTGAAATAGTGTCTTGGAATTAAGTATGTATATAGAAATACCACAGTTTTAGGTAGATTATACCTCCATATGGTCTTCACACATATTATTCATTACCTGAATATGAACATCATATAGTATCAGATGCAGCTGTTTGTTTTTTATTTATTTTTACATTTTCATCAAACTTTTTGTGAGCTTGGAAGATGACAAAAATATTTCCTTGTAGAAATGGATTTTAGAACAAGATTATGTGGTGCATACACACATACACACACACTAAGGCAAATGTGCAACAAAAAAGGTCAAAAGAAGAATCATGTTCTAAAATACCTAGAAGAATATGGCTTCCTACTAATTCAATTTGAGTCCTATTGTGTGAAGCAGTCCCCCCATCCCCATCCCTGTGTCCAAACCACTAGTGTAATCACAGGCAGCACTAGAAGAAACATAGTCTTCTAAATAAGGTAAAATCAGTTCCTTATAAACTGATCAGATGATGGCTGAAGGGGAATTTCTTTTCTGTCACCTGCACTTTAAAGGCAATAAATAAAATGAGAAAGTACAACTGGGAAGATTAACAATATGGGCACTGAAAAAAGTCGGATTTTGAAGAAAGTGAAAAGTTTCAACTTGGAGGTGAGAAGAGCTGGCAGTATAATCTGATACTGATGGATACTATCAAATACTGTTTTTTTTTAACTTTTATTTAATCAATATAAATTTCCAGTGTACAGCTTATGGATTACAATGGCTTCCCCCTCCCATAACTTCCCTCCAACCCGCAACCCTCCCCTCTCCCGCTCCCTCTTCCCTTCCATTTGCATCAAGATTCATTTTCAATTCTCTTTATATACAGAAGATCAATTTAGTATAAAGATTTCAACAGTCTGCCCCCATATATCAAATACTGTTAAGACATTTCCTGTGTATTTAAAGATGGCAAAAATAGACTAACAAGCAGTTATATGGAAACATTATATGACCCTCAAATATGGAAGAACTCTTGAGTCTCAGTTACCTGTTTTAAGTGACATGACAGGTCTTTTACAATTGTTATCCTATTCAGTGTTCCAACAACTCTCTAAAATATATATTATTGTGCTTCTCTCAAAGAACAGAAAAATGTGGCAACTTGTCTAAGAATACACAGCATTTAAGTATAAGAATTGGGTCCCTCCTCCCTAGCTTTGGGGTTTTATGTTTATTTCATCTGTTTCCTTGCTTTTCCATTTTACCAACCTAATTCATAGAATCTTTTTTATGTTGTTCCTTGAAGAATTTTACGTTGTAGTTTTTTTTTTCCTCTTAACTCTATGAAAAACATCCAAAGTTCCTTATTTAATTTTTTAAGACAACTTCTTTATTATAATTTTTATTTGAAAGACAGAAAGGCAGTGAGAGAAGGAGAAAGAGAGGAGAGAGAGAGAAAGAGACAGAAACAGAGATTGTCTATCTTCTGGTTCATACTCTCCACACGACTGAGACAACTAGGGCACAGCAATGTTAAAACCAGGAGTCAATAACTCAGGCTTGGTCTCCTAATTGGATGGTAGGGATCCACCAACTTATGCCATCACCTGCTGTTTTCCAGAAATGGAAAACTGAAGTAGCAGGAATCTGAGATCAGAAGCGGAACCAGAACTCAGCCCTAGGCACTGCTGTATGGGATGCAGGAGAGACAGACAAGAGGCTGGGTCTGGCTTTCAGGACTTGTTTCCTCGTTCCATTGCACATAAATTTATTTTCTTCAAAACTTCTCATTTTCTTTAGCCCTTCTTACACACATAGGCTAATAGTTACCTAGAAGCCTTCAAAGTCTGAGAAGTGGTCTTTTGCATAGCAGTTAAGACTACTTAGGATACTTTTATCTCACATTGGAAACAATGGGTTGAAGCCCTGGCTGTGCCTCTACTTCCAACTTCATGCCATTGTGTACTTGGGTCTCTGCCACCCATGTGGGAGACCTGGATTAAGTTCCTAGCTCCTGGCTTCAGCCTAACCCATCTTCAGACAATGAAGTAATTTGGGAGGTGGATCAGGTGGTGGAAGTTGCCTCTTTCTCTCTTCAACTCCCCTGTTTTTCTCTCCCCTTTCCCCTTTTCCCCCACCTCCCAATCCCTCTCCCCACAAGCAAATAAAATGAATTAATGAAAAAAGTGATTCCATGTTCTGATCTGATCTCAGCATCTCTGATAAACAAAACAATACAAAATAAAAGTCTAGAGATGTGCACCCGCCTTGGGCAAACTTACTTATCAATTACAGATAAGTTGTTAGATCATTTTAATTTACTTATTTATACAATTGTGGTTAATTTTGATACATTATCTAGTCTAAGTTTCTGAATTTACTGAATACCATCCTCAGTTCTTAATCTACAGAGAACTCAGGCTGCTAGTATAGAAAAGAAGTTGTAATGAACACCTTAAAAAAAAAGCAGACAGATAATATTCAAGCTACCAAATTAGGAGAAAGTAACTTCAGCACGGGATGGATCTTAACTCCTCTGAAACAAAAGACATGTGTGTATAACCACAGGGATGAGCTAATGGAAAAGGAATAGAAGACATTAAGAAAGAAATTGGACAACATGAATAGGCCATCTATGTTTGCTATTTGGCCAGAATCTATGTTTGTTAATAGGCCATCTAGGTTTGTTAACTTATGGGAGTGAGATTCTGACTGTCCCATAGAAACAACCAAATAAAGGCATCATCTTTCTTGAAGACTACATTTCAAAGGCAAGTATCTGAGTAAATGATGAGAGCGCAATCTGCATTCAGATCTAAATATTTGTTGCATCAATTTTTAATAAGCCATCTAATTCTCAAAAAGGAAGGTTTGCTGCCTCAGAGTGAAAATGTGTAATGCATTTGAGTATGTGGGCTATGCTGCCTACCTAAACCCTTAAGTGCAGTTCCAAAGAACATAACATTTAAAACTAACTACCTGCATTTACTTCTGCACTCATTTCCATTCACAGACACTCTGAAAAGCAAACTCACCTCTACTTTGTAAGTTAAACTTTCAAGAACATTAAAAAGTCCCTTCTCTAAAGGAATGCCTTAGGAGATGACAGTCCTTCTCTGGCAGGACAAAGGCTTCCTAGACAGGACCAGGAACTAGAGTTCAGCACCTGCTGGCCCACTAGGCTGGGAATATTTGTGTATCCAACCATGTACTTACTTGAGTGTCCCACAACCTCCTATATTCACCTTGACACAAAGAAATATCAGCTTCCTTTTCAAACAGGCTCATCCTCCACAAGTCACCCTCTCACAAAAAGGGTACCCTGGCTTATAAAATTGTAAATTTGGGATGCATTCCATTTTTCTCATAGTGTTGGCACCTCTGAACAAGCCAGTAACACAATCTCAAAGATTTCACCTTCATGAAAACTGCTCCACTTTTCATTATCATGATCTAAATATGTCCTTATGACCTTCTAACTAAATACCTTTCTCTCCAAGATGGTCTCTGTAATTTGTGTCTCACACTGTTGCCCAAGATGAGTTTTCTGAGTTGCTAATCTGTGATAACCATGCTTTCAAATTCAGGTTCAAAGATCATTTTTCATACTAGAGCTGGCTTTGCTGTCTCTCTAGACTTTTATGCTATCATTCTTTAAATACTTCCAGGTGTACCTAAATACTTGCTAATTTGGGGATGAAGTTGTATATTTTTTCAGGACTCTGTACAGTTGAACATATTTTTAGATGTGCTGCATTGTCCTTTCACTAGCACATTCTGCTTCATCACTTGCATTCATATTTTAAATTACAATTTAATCATCTTGGATAGATTTCTTGGTCTTTGGTATGACTTAGGTGTTTCTGCTTCTTACTATCAGTCTCAGTTTGTATTTCATCCTCTTATAAACACTGGTTTATATTTTTTGTCTCTACTACTAGACACTGTGGTTTTACAGAGGGCATATAAAACATATGACGTATTAAGGAAATAAATGAGAAAAGAAGGCAACAACAGTTATGTATGTGCTACTATCTTACAAAGTATTGTCATTTTGAAAAAATTTATCTGGGGGCCAACATAGTGGAGCAGCAGGTTAAGTGACCACTTGTGATGCCAGCAGCCTATCAGAATACCAGTTCAAGTCCTGAATACTGCACTTCCAATATAGTTTACTGTGAATGTGGCTAGGAAGGCAGAAGGGGGCCCAAGTACTTGGGATCCTGCCTCCCATGTGAGACACCAAGGATGATGTTCAAAGAACTGGCTGTTGGGGCCATTTGGCAAATCAAATCAGTGAATGGAATTTTTTCATTCATACATTCATATATATATATATATATATATATCCCCTTTTCCCCCTCTCTCTGTCTCTTTCACTATCATTCTGCCTTTCAAATGAATGAATTTTAAATAAAGAATGGCAATTTTATTTGTGATAATCTCCAAAACATTTTAAAGATCGGCTCATATGCAAAGTAGAGAGATACTAAAAGACTCAATAATTAATAAAGAACAGGAATTATAATTTCTCTAAACCTCTTCTATCTTGTAGTGTGTTCCTTAATGCTATCTGCCTAATTCCTACCATATTACTGGTATTGCAAATCAGACCTGCCTAGGAAAGTCATTTCCATCATTTCCTGTTGCCTGAAATCCATTCAATCAACTATACCCTCTTTTTATTCACCAGCAATCATATTTCAGTTTTATAATGTAGCATTTTGAGTCGTAACCTTCCAGGTTATCAGAAATCAAAAATATCTCTTCAAATAACAGAAACTCTAGAAATTACTAATTCACATGAACATTCATGATCAGAGCAAATGTCCTCTTTTTCCACTCTGCGCTACCCTATGTGCTAGAAGTGAGACTATCAATGATTGCTGGACAATGGAAAGTAAGATGCAAGCTTTGTAATCCTTCAGATGATATATTTGATACAAGTGGGGTATTCAAAAAGTCCATGGAAAATATCTATTATGAAAAATTTATGCATGGATTTCACTTTATTTTGACTAAAAAATCCACTTTCCATTTTGATTTCATTTTCCATTTGCTTTTTGAAGTATGGTCATATTTATCAATCCTATTATAACACATAAACCTAATCAATATTTAATTTGCATGTCAGCTTGTTCTTTTTACAACTTTTGCTTCCTGTGAAGCCATATTATGGGAAAAAAAAAGCCAAACACTCAGTTAGTGATAATGTAAAAATTTAGATCAATATAATCCATCATTACTGAAGACCTAACTATACAGAATTAAAGAAGGTAATAGGATTCAACCTAAAGTGAAATGAAAACCTAAAGTATTATTAAAGAAGGAAGAAATTAATATGAAGAGGAAGAATAAATAAGAACGATGATCATAACCATGATTATGATGAAAATATTAGATATTTGCATGCATGGTATCAGAATTGTGACACAAGTATTAACATATTTCTTAACATATGAGAAAAATGGGTCAGGGAATGTGTTTCTTGTACAATGTCATATTAATACCAAGTGGCAGAAGATGAGAAATTCATGCCTGTTTAATTAGAAATATTCATTGTTTTTTCCTCATTTCCTGAATTTTATCAAGTTTTAGCTAAAACATTTTAGTGAGTAGATGACATAAACAAAGGAAAAATTAGATTATATTTTTTTCCAGATTTCTGTACAAACACAAGGTTAAACAATTTTCATCAGGAACTGCAACTAACTTGGATTTTCTCCATGTTTTCTAACGAATACTAGCATGTTCTACTTGTGAAAATCAAATTTGCTGGCTCAGTGACGTTGTCCAAATTGGTATCTACAGCTCTTACCTTTTCTCATCTCTCAGCAAGAACAATAATAGCTATTGATCTGAACTGAAGGTCAGTACTTATCACAACGTTTCCTACATGAACTGAAGGCATGGTCACAATGTCTCATAACCACTGAACATTCATTTAAAGGCAGCTGCTGTTCATACTGATATCATCATCCCTGCTATTATAAAGTATGAATGAACAGCATCGCATTTCTTTACTAAGCTCATCTTCTACACCTACTCACTGGACTCCAGACATTGGCTAAGATAGTTATGACCAAATAATCAAATTTGAATATTCTCTTCAAATTTTATTTCATTTGTTTTCCACTCCCTCCTGATTCTGAAATATTTGATTAACTTGGCATGAATGTTCTGATTTATGTGGACTTTAAAAGCCTCGCTTGCCTTTTTGTTCCTCCCTTAGTGTTGATACAGCAACATAACTTAGAGCCTCAGACTCAAGTGCAGTTTGACTTTTCTCCATGCTGGTCACTTCAAATATCCCTTAAGTCTCTGACCTGTATACTTTGCTTTACTTTCTTTACTACTATTCAGCTTCCTCTTAGATTCTAATTAACCTTTTGTTTTAAGAGTTATTTATTTGAAAGGTAGAGTTACAGAGAGAGGTAGAGACACAGAGAGGTCTTCTATCTGCTGGCTCACTCCCCAAATGACTGCAATAGCCAGAGGTGAGCCGATCATAAGCCAGGAACCAGGAGCTTCTTCTAGGTCTCCCATGGGCCCAAGGACTTATGTCATCCTCTACTGTGTTCCCAGGTGAAATAGTAGGGAGCTGGATCTGAAGAGAAGCAGCCAGGACTTCAGCTGGCACCTATATGGGATGCTGGCACTGCAATCCGGGGCTGTATCCTACGGTGCCACAGTGCCAGCCCATCTAATTCCACTTTTTTTTTTTTTACTATGATTTTATTTACTTGAAGACAGAGTTACAGAGAAGCAGAGGCAGAGACAGAGACAGACAGACAGAGAAAGAGAGAGAGAGAGAATCTTCTATCTGCTGGTTCACTCTCCAGATGGCTACAACAGCTGGAGCTGTGCTGATCTGAAGCCAGGAGCTTCTTCCAGGGCTCCCACGTGGGTGCAGGGGCCCAAGGACTTGGGCCACCTTCTACTGCTTTCCCAGGCCACAGCAGAGAGCTGGATTGGAATGGAGCAGCCGAGGCTTGAAGCGGCGCCCATGTGGGATGGTAGCACTGTAGGCGGCAGCTTTACCTGCTATGCCAGAGCGCTGGCCCCTAATTTCACTTTAAAAATCAAAATATTTTGTCCTCAGGCTAATAATATTTTCAATTTCATGTTAACTCACTTGTTTGAGTTTTCTATAGCTGCCTTGAGTTTAATCCTAAGGATAGAAGCATACTCAAATCTGCATGTTAGTTTTCGACTGACCCTTTACAAAGAGAAGTTTTTTCTTTGTATTTGGTAAACACAAGAATCTTTCAGAATCATTCTCAGAAAAGCATAGACTTTGTAGCAAAGAAAGATATTCTTGAGACTTTTTTGTATTATTGCTTTCTAAGATGTTAGAGAAATAACATTGGTAATTTAATGTTACATCATTTAACTTTTCCTAAACTAGTTACAGAAGAGGCTCGGGAATTAAAATGCCTCAGAACAGCTCTTCTACCATTTTAAGGCTAAAATGTATTTATCATTTAGTGGCCATAAGAAGAAAATAAAACATTAATTCCATTTAAATTTACTTCTTTAAAAAAATAAAAATGGGGGAGGGTGTTGTGGCAAAGCAGGTTAAGCCATTTCCTGTGACATATTGGCATCCCAATTTGCTAGTTCAAGTCCAGGCTGCTACACTTCCAGTCCAGTTCTGAGCTAGTGTGCCTGGGAAATCAGTGGAATATGGCCCAAATGGTTGGAGTTCCTGGTTCCTGGCTTAGGCCTGGCACAGCTCTGGACATTACAGCCATTTGGGGTGAGAGTCAGTGGATGGAGGTGCCCTTTCTGTGTCTGTGTGTCTGTCTCTTCCTCTGTAATGCTATCCTTCAAATAAAATAAATAAAGTCTTAAAGAAAGAAAAAATAGTGTGTGTATTATAGCACACTGGTTAAGCCAATTAAGCTGCTCCTTAGGATGGCTCTAATCCCATATCAAAGTGCTTGGTTCAAGTCCTGGCTACTCCAAGCTACTGACTCCGTTTTCTGCTAATAAACATCCTGGAAGGTAATAGATGAGAACCCAACTTCCTGCCACCTATTTGAGATCTAGATGGTGTTCCTGGCTTTGCCAAGCCCCAGCTATATTGGCATTTGAAAATGAACCAGTAGATGAAGATATCTCTCTTTATCTATCTATCGCTTCCTCTCTCTCTCTCTCCCTTCTTTTCCCCCATCTCCTTATCACTTCCTCTCTCTCTCTGACACTCTACTTTTCAAATAACTAACTAACTAACTAAATCTTTAAAGAACAAACCAATTCAATTGCCCAATACCAGAATTTTCAGGTCTTTTTAAAACTGGGTAAAACAATTCCTTGTACAATAAGTTTATTTGGGTTCTAGAATTAATCAATAATTATGACTCATTAAGATTGTGTTGAAAATAATCTGCTACTTTTTAAGTGGATTTTTACACTGATATACCAAAGTTCCTATTACACCTGGTTTTGTACTTACTAAGTGCTGCCTATAATGGTATTGGCCTGTACAAAATCCTTGGTAAGTTCCTCAGAATGGTTGTCCTTGATGCCTAGTAAACTGTTGTTTGGAAACAATCTGATAGAACATATTGATAGTTCTACTCTAGAAGCAAATTTTTATATAATTTAAATTTTTCATCAACATCACACTACCGAAATTTTGTACCTTATAATTTCAAAGATGCTTGGATGTGTAAATTGTAAACTGTATTTACACTGATGCCACCTGTTTAATCACATTAGTGCGTAAACTCACCTTTCTTCTTTGTTTCTTTTTTTTTTTAACTTTTATTTAATGAATATAAATTTCCAGTGTACAGCTTATGGATTACAATGGCTTCTCCCTCCCACAACTTCCCTCCCACCCGCACCCTCCCCTCTCCCGCTCCCTCTTCCCTTCCATTCACATCAAGATTTCATTTTCAATTCTCTTTCTATACAGAAGATCAATTTAGTATAAAGATTTTAATAGTTTGCACCTACATAGAAACACAAAGTGAAACATACTGTTTGAGTACTAGTTATAGCATTAAATCAAAATGTACAGCACATTAAGGACAGAGATCCCACATGAGGAGCAAGTGCACAGTGACTCCTGTTGTTGACCCAACAAATTGGCACTCTAGTTTATGGTGCCAGTAACCACCCTAGGCTCTCGTCATGAGTTGCCAAGGCTATGGAAGCCTTCCAAGTTTTCTTCTTTGTTTCTTAGGCCTGAATTATTACCATTTTAAATAATGAGAACTATTCAAGGACATATTTTGAACACAAACAGTATGCTTACATATTTACAAATACTTTCATCATTTATTATACTCATAAAATAAAATACAGAGCACATGCAGTATGGTTCTAAACTTAACTTCATCTTACAAATCTAGAATACTGCGCTACTCAATTTCTACTTATCCCTATGGAATTAGAATTAATGATGCAGAAGGCCTCATAAAAGAAGGCATTTTTGAAACATTGCCTATATGTCAGGCTCTGCTCAAAAGGCTCTAACATTATTATAATAGGGATTCTCATAAAAATCCTGGGAAATAAATAATATTATCATTCTCATTGTATAGGAAGAAAGAGAAATCACAGAAAGTTTTAAATACTGCATTCAAGAAGTTGCACACCTATACCTCTTTGGTAAGTTTATGGTCTTTTTTTTTTTTTAAACAGGCAGAGTTAGACAGTGAGAGAGATAGAGACAGAGAGAAAGGTCTTCCTTCTGTTGGTTCACCCCCAAAATGGCCACTATAGCCAGTGCACTGCTATGATCCAAAGCCAGGAGCCAGGTGCTTCTCTTGGTCTCCCATGCGGGTGCAGGGCCCAAGCACTTGGGCCATCCTCCACTGCCTTCCCGGGCCACAACAGAGAGTTGGACTGGAAGAGGAGCAACCGGGACAGAATCCGGTACCCCAACCGGGACTAGAACCCGGGGTGCTGGCGCCACAGGTGGAGGATTAGCCTAGTGAGCCGCGGCACCAGCTTACGGTTTGTGTTTCATATTGGTTTTGGTTCCATCTCTCCAGTGTTACAAATCGCCCAAGGACCTGACAGCAGCTTTGGCTGGCAACCAGCAAGGAAATGAGGATTTTGGTTTTATACTTGCAAGGGAACTACCTACTCCCAACTCTTGGTATGAACTCAGACGCAGTTCTTCCTCAGAGTGCCCCAATACACACCTAGCTCTACCAACACTTTTGAGTGTGCGACTCTGACCACAGAACTTAGTAGAGCTGTACAGAGATTTCTAACCTACAGAAAATCAGTGCTGCTTTAAAACATTGAGTTTGCAGTAACATGTTACACATCAACAGAAAAAAGAATATGACTGGTCTTAAATTTTATAATCACCCGGGATAGTGTTCTAAGTGCATCTCATTCAGTCAATGAATTCATTTTTGAAAGTTCTTGGAACATGCATCAGTGTGGTCTAAAGCTTTCTTTATGTAACTATCATATGGAAGTAGTCATTATACACCTGTAAGACTTCATTTCAATTCTGCACTCATTCATGGAATAAAAATTATTCACAAAAAATGCTAACAAGTCCACCCTTAGAAATCATCAGAAAGGCAATCTGGAGCTGAATAATGAAGGCTCCTTTCTATGATGAAATATACAGAGAGCAGGATTTCTTGAGTAGCATTTCATTTATCTTCATTCAGGAGTCTTTATAAATATAATATGTGCCAGACACTTCTTAAGCAATGCAGTAAACTTTGAAAAATAACATAATGTTGTGAAGCTATACTAAATAATTTACAGATGTATATAAATATTTATATATGTGCATCAGGTATATAATCTTAAGCTTATATAATCTTCATAATCTTACTGAAGAAATGTTTTGGCAGGATTCGAAACAGGCATACAATGGTGGATTAAAAATCTGTGGTTGAGATAAGCATCAAAGATGTCAGTGAAAATAAATCAGGTTGGCTAAATTTATTTTGAAAGATGGAAAGAATTCATAGAAAAACATTTTCTTGGGTTAGCTAAAAGCCTTTGTTTTTAAGTCACATACTTTTTTAAGGAGTACAACTGTGAATATTTAATTATTAATACCAAATACTACTACTACTAGTGACATTTATTTTTACAGGTTTTGTAGCAAGCATAAAAAGACAGCAGCAGCATCTTTTAATAGAAGGGGGAAAATTCTAATACCTGAAGGTCCAAGTACAAGACATGCGTTCCAGCAACCCACATGTGGCTTAATGAGCTGCTAAAATGGAGAACATATCTGAGAAAGTAAATGATGCTCCTGAAACTCTCTTTTAAAAACAAGTCTAAAAATATGCAGATCATAATCGAATGTTGCAAGGTAGAAGAATTTTAATAGTAACAATATCACACAATCCAAAATTTTAGTATTTAATATTATATAAATTTTTCAACATTACTTAGGGTAAGATTTTGCTCTCTTAAAGCTATTTTTTTGTTTGTTTGTTTTTTGTTTGTTTTTTTACAAAGAATGTGAATCTTTGGGAAAGACATCCATTTTTTTTTTTTTTTTAGAATTCCAAAAAAGGTTTCCTCATTTAAATGCTTTTACATTGCTAATAAGAGCAAGAAAATATCTGACACTTGTCTGATAAGTGACACATTTCTAGAGACAGTAACACTGGTAACAACGCATATGGGAAGACCACATGCATGCATCATGCCCATAGGTTAATATCAACAGAGGAGGAAGCACTGATGCCGCACATCCTGAGATACCTCCTGGAGCAGGACCTTACACTCCTGCACAACTGGGTTTTCATTATTTGATCCACAACAGTCTACTCAGCAGGGCAACGGCTAGCAGAACCAGATGGACATATTCTTGTGTTTATGTGGTTTCCGGATTTAGTTTTGCGTTTTTTCAAACTTAGATTTGATTGCTTTGTATTCCCTAGCTGATATTTCATGCATGCTCACTCTGCCACAAGTTCAGTCACTATCTCAAATTCTTCAAGCTTTCCAACTGTGCATTTGGATAGTCTTGAAATGCTACCTACCAAAATTAATTTCTTTCTAATTGTTTCAAGAAAATAATTGTGGGTTAAGTCTTAAGAACTAATGGATTAGTTGTAAGAATAAGATATAAGATCAATAATAGCTGCTACTGTCCCTTCACAATCACCCATATATGTAACTGATAATTATGCCTTTTGGATATACCATCACCTTTACTGTTTCATACACTGGAGTCCGTTTATCTGAACTGAATCATCTACAGTAAGGACTTACATAAATCTTTGATGTGATAGAAGGTTGCAAGAAAATTCAAGCTTGTATTTTTGGGGAAAATAAAACCTTGTATTTTGGGGAGAAATACAGGAAGGAAGATGTAAGAATGAACACTTGGGTCTCCCCAGCAACAAATTAAATAACTGAATTCAATATAAATATGAGGCAAAATCTACTCTTTTTCATAAAAACAAGTTTCAAGGAAATCATTAAGTAAGATTTTTCCTGTTAACTAGCATACTAAAGTTTTTTTTTTTTTAATTACTGAATATTCAGCTTGTAAAAAAAAAAAAAAAAAAAAAAAACAAAACATGCCTTCTGGGGCTGTTGTGGCTTAGTGGTTAAGCCTCCACCTGTGATGCCTGCATCAAGCTTCCTGCTAATGGCCTGGGAAAGCACTGGAAGATGGCCTAATTACTTGGGCCCCTACACTCACTTGGGGAACTTGAAGAATCTCCTAGTTCTTTGCTTCTGACCAACCAGCCCAGTTCATCATTGGGACCATTTGGGGGCGTGAAACAGCAGATGGAGGATCTCTCCCTCTTTTGCTGTCTTTCCCTCTATCTCTCTGAAATGCTGCTGTCCAAATAAATAAATGAATGTTTTACAAACATGCACCTTCCAGGGGCTGGCACTATGGCACAGTAGGTTAATCCTCCGCCAGTGGCACCGGCATCCCATACGGGCTCTGAGTCTAGTCCCAGTTGCTCCTCTTCCAGTCCAGCTCTGTGCTGTGGCCTGGGAAAGCAGTACAAGATGGCCCAAGTCTGGGCCCCTGCACCCGCGTTGGAGACTAGGAAGAAGCACCTGGCTCCTGACTTCAGATTGCCGCAGCTCTGGCCATTGCGGCCATTTGGGGAGTGAACCAACGGAAGATCTTTCTTTCTCTCTCTCTCTCTCTCTCTCTCTCTCTCACTGTCTATAACTCTACCTCTCAAATAAATAAAGTCTTAAAAAAATGAAACTTCCAACAAGCATTGTACCTTTGATATAAGCTTTCTGTATCAAACTTCAGTGGATCCACAGAGTAGAGGAATCAATTTTGGTAATAGGATTAAAATATATTCAGTTGAATTCTATTCTATCCATTGACTCTGAGAACTTGGAAGGACACTTAATCTTTGTGGACTCATTATCTTAATATGTAGAATGGATTCAGTACCTTATACTGTTAAGTGAGATGAAAGTACATAAATTACTTTCTAAAGTTCTTGGCATATAGAAATAGACAACTATTATGAATTACTTAACATGTATATGCTGTATAATTATATTGTTCTATACAGTGATTATTGAGAAAATACTGAATGAATGGATTTGCTTAAGGACGCACTTAATCATTTATTTCTAAATATTTCAAAATTCTGAATTTTGGAAAGTAAAGTAGTATGTGGAAGGAAGGATTATTTCAAATGGAAACAATTACAGGAGATATATAAATTAACTAAATTAATATAAATAGTGTCCCCTTGGACACTCAGATTTTATTTTACATATGTTTTAGCTATAAATGTCACAGTAGGGTATATCAGATTTTTAAAAATTTTAATTAAAAAAATTTAAAATAATTTGCCTCAAATCTAGATATACCAGATTTAAAATGTATACAACCAGTTACCTTTGAGTAATTGCTTCAGCTAAGTATGACTTATGCTGTAGTTGAGACATATGAGTACTGATTACAAAAATGTATTTTGCTTTTTAAAAGTAAAATTTTATGTATCATTCCGTATTTTTACTTGACAAATCTGGCAGTCTTACTTAGTGCAAAATCATAATATTAAAACAGTTGTCAGTATCTTAAGCAAGCCAAATATTTTACAATAACAGGTAAGGAAAATTAACATTATAAGACCCATTTTGATAATCCTGTGGTACGAAACATTACAAAGTCACATAGTGGCTCTCACAAACGAGGCTGAACTAGGTTGAAGTGCTGCAAAAAATACATTATGATATATTCTTGCTACAATTTCTAATAGCAAAGAGTGCCTTAGTCTCTATGGAGAAGTTGTACATATAATAATTTATTTTACTTAACATTTTAGACTTGTAAGAAATTTAGCTAGCATCAATATGTTACCCAATGATCTGCTTCCTCTTCCAGTTTTTTACAAAAATAGTCACCAAGAATATTACCCAATGTTGAATATTAATTTGCATGGGAGTTATTTTGCTCAGACTTTTTGACAGAGTCCTGGTGTGTGTGCATTTTTAATTTTTCTTCATTTTTCTATATTTTCTCAATAGTTATGTTGCTTAAGGAAAAAATAAAAGTAAGTTGAAAAGTCTGGCCCACATTTTCATTCCCTTACTAATAATGGTGGGGGTAAATCTTTCTCTTGTCAAAGCTAGGAATAAGTTCTTTTCTGGTGATGTTACTGATAGAAACCAATGTAATAACTTACCATTCCTAACCACTAGGGAGTTAAATCATTGTGTACTGTAATTCACTTTTCAAAGGAAATTACACTAATTCAATGGATCCTGCTCTCATGGAACTTTGAAGTGAATAGCAATTACCATCATATTTCATAGCTTTTTAAAATATATAAAATAATCCCAGGCCGGCACCACGGCTCACTAGGCTAATCCTCCACCTGTGGCGCCGACACCCCGGGTTCTAATCCCGGTCAGGGCACCAGATTCTGTCCTGGTTGCTCCTCTTCCAGTCCAGTCTCTGCTGTGGCCCGGGAAGGCTGTGGAAGTTGGCCCAAGTGCTTGGGTCTCTGCACCCACATGGGAGACCAGGAAGAAGTACCTGGCTCCTGGTTCTGAATCAGCGCTGCACGCCGGCCGTAGTGGCCATTTTGGGGATGAACCAACAGAAGGAAGACCTTTCTCTCTGTCTCTCTCTCTCTATCTAACTCTGCCTGTCAAAAAATAAAAATTAAAATTAAAAAAAAATAATCCCCAAGGCAATACCTACTACTAAACCTTTGGGATTTTAGGATGATACACTCTTTTTTAAATATTTATTTATCATAAAGGCAGAGTGACAGTGACACAAAGGAAGGATACATGGAGTAGGAGTGAAGAAAGAGATAAAGAACGAGAGAAGGAGGTAAATTTTCCATTTTCATGTTCACTCTGCACATGGCCATAATAGCTAGCTCTGGAACAGGCCAAAGACAGGAGCCAGAAACTCTCCTTGGCCACCCCCATAAGTGGCGGGAGCTCAAGTACTTGGGCCATCATCTGCTGCATTCCCAGGCACATTACCAAGAAGCAGCATAGCCAGGACTAGAACTGGTCATTCGATATGGGATACTGGTCTTGTAAGCATCATATAAACTTGCTAGGCCATAATGTCAGCTCCACCAACAACTGATTTCTCTCTCTCTCTCTGATGACACACAGAAACTTACTATATGAGATGAGAGAGGTATCACTGACTACTTGTGTGTGGTCTTCTATGGTAGAGGCATCTTATTCATTGCTGCCACATTAAGAATTCTCATTTAGAGGTGTTTTATTTCTAATTCTTCTGAAATCTCGTTTATTAAACATGTTTTATTTAGGATGTGCCAGTTGGTATCATACTGGAGGTGTATCAAGATGATGACTGGGTAAATCTTAAATTAGTTAGGGCCACGGCAGGCTAGAATTTTCCCAGAAATATCAGTATGGCTGTGTACATGTTAGAAATCTGAGCATAAGTATGCTATCAGGTCTATTTTGAAAATATACCTGTAAACTAATACTTTTCACTACCAACAGTTGTCCCATCCTCACTGTCTCCTTTCTTCTTGGTATGGTAATGAGCGCCTAATTACTCTCCTTGTTTCTAAGTTTGCCATATTCCATTTTATTCTCTGCACAGAGCTTAGAACTTTCTTTATATAATATGAATCAGCATCTCAATCTTTTTCTTAATATTCTCACATAGCTCATGTCATACTTGACTAGAACTCAAAGTTCTCAATACAGATTACAACTGTCAACGTTGTGTGTCCTGTGATCTTTGTCCTGATTTCTTTTCAGGGACATTCCCTACTTTTCTCCCTTTAGTCTTTCTGCTGTAAGAAACCTGGCCTTTTAACTTTCCCAAAAAGATCCTTACAAATCCTCCATCTCAGAGCCTCACCAACTCCTTACAGAATATCATTCTACACATTCTCTTGGTTTTTCTGCCTCATTTTTTAAAGTTTTTGTTTTGCTGTTGCACTAACAACAGCACCTGCCCTGACCATTCGTTTAATAAAATCTTATTTATTAAATGTCATTTTTAGCATAATTCCCTTTCTCTGTTCTTGGTCTCCTTTGACAAAGCAGAGTCAAGAGAAGCTTCTACAAACTTTGAAGAAGCCAAATGAAGAGATGAGGAAACACATTTAGAAGAGCAAAGAACGTGCTTGTTCAACTGCAAAAGCAATCACATATTTGCTTTCCGCTTTTGTTGTCACCATCAGTTTACTCACAGTCGTTGTGTGTCTTTTGTATGACTGTGTGCCTACCCATATCTCTATCTGTGTACTTATCATCATGTATCTATAGTTTCAAGATAGTTTGATCTTGATGCATTTTTTAAAAAATTTTTAGTTATTTTATTTTTACTTATTTGAAAGGCTGGCGGGGGGATGGTGGTAATAAAACTCTCCATCTGCCTTTTCAATCCTCTTCAATAACTACAATAACCTGGGCTGGGCCAGGGCAAGGCTACAGCCAGGAACTCAGTCTTGGTCTCCTGGTGGGTGGTAAGGATTGAACTACTTTAGCATCACTGACAGCCTTTTGGAATGGGAATACCAGAAAGTGGCAATCTGGTGTAGAGTCAGGATTTGAACCTAGGCACTCTGATCTGCAATATCCTCATCTTAATCACTAGGCCAAACACATACGATTTTTCTCAAATTAGAACAAGAGTTTTTGAATAAGATGATTCTGTTTACTTTAAAAAGTATGTTAAATACACACTTTTTTTTTTTTTTTTTGGACAGGCAGAATGGATAGTGAGAGAGAGAGAGAGAGAGAAAGGTCTTCCTCTTTGCCGTTGGTTCATCCTCCAATGGCTGCTGCGGCCAGCGCATCGCGCTGATCCGAAGCCAGGAGCCAGGTACTTCTCCTGGTCTCCCATGCAGGTGCAGGGCCCAAGCACTTGGGCCATCCTCCACTGCCTTCCCGGGCCATAGCAGAGAGCTGGCCTGGAAGAGGGGCAACTGGGATAGAATCCGGCACCCCAACCGGGACTAGAACCCAGTGTGCCGGCGCCGCAAGGTGGAGGATTAGCCTGTTAAGTCACGGCGCCGGCCAACACATCTTCTAATATATAGTCACATCATAGATTTAATATTACACTTTGGTAAAATATCTTTGCTTAAGTAATAAATAAATAAGAATCTGAATTCAGATGCCTGTATCATTTTTTTTCTATCTTCAATTTTTTCTTGATTCTTCAGCAACCCCCTAAGGCAAACTATCTGATATTAATTTACCATCTTGGGGCTGTTGCTGTGAAACAGTGGGTAAATCCTACAGTACCCATGCCCATGGCATCCAATATGGGCACCAATTCAAGACCCGGCTGCTCCACTTCATTTTTTTTTTTTTTTTTTTTTTTTTTTTTTCAGGCAGAGAGGACAGTGAGAGAGAGAGAGACAGAGAGAAAGGTCTTCCTTTTGCCGTTGGTTCACCTTCCAATGGCCACCGCAGCCGGTGCACCGCGCTGATCCGATGGCAGGAGCCAGGTGCTTATCCTGGCCTCCCATGGGCCACAGGGCCTAAGCACTTGGGCCATCCTCCACTGCACTCTCTGGCCACAGCAGAGAGCTGGCCTGGAAGATAGGCAACCGGGACAGAATCTGGTGCAACTACCAGGACTAGAACCCAGTGTGCCGGCACCACAAGGCGGAGGATTAGCCTATTGAGCCATGGCGCTGGCCTGCTCCACTTCCAATCCAGCTCTCTGCTATGGCCTGGGAGAGCAGTGGAAGATGACCCAAGTGCTTGGTCTCCTGCACCCACATGGGAGACCCGGAAGAAGCGCCTGGCTCCTAGCTTCAGATTGGTGCAGCTCTGCCATTGAGGCCAATTGGGGAGTGAACCAGTGGATGGAAGATCTCTCACTCTCTCTGTCTCTCTCTCTCTCTCTCTTTGCCTCCCCTTCTCTCTCTGTGTAACACTTTCAAATAAATAAATAAATCTTTGAAAATAAATTTACCATCTTAAACCTAGGCAAAATACACTTAGTGATTTCCTAGTTATTTTATGCCATTCAGTATTCTCTCAAAACAATCTTTGCTTTTCTTGCATAATTTTAACCAAACATAATGGAAATGATTAGATATGACTTTCACTTGAGAAATCCTGGCATTTACAGTCACAGAAATCTGGATTAAAACTCTCTTCTTGGGGCTGGTGCTGCGGCGCAGCAGGTTAAAGCCCTGGCCTGATGCACCGGTATCCTATATGGGTGCTGTTTCTAGTCCTGGCTGTTCCTCTTCCAATCCAGGTCTTTGCTATGGCCTGGGAAAACAGTGCAAGATAGCCCAAGCCCTTGGGCCCCTGTGCCCACATGGGAGACCTGGAAGACACTCCTGGCTCCTGGCTTCGGATCGGCACAGCTCCATCTGTTGCGGCCAATTGGCGAGTGAACCATCAGGTGGGAAACCTCTCTCCCTCTGTCTGCCTCTTCTCTCTCTGTGTAACTCTGACTTTCAAGAAAATAAATAAATCTTTAAAAACAAAATTCTCTTCTTGGCTGCTGACTATCTTCAGGAGTAGATTCTTTCTCACGGTGGATAACAGCCTACTTCCTCGTTTCCAATTTAATGCAGCTTAGGCATTTTAATGGATAAGCCATGCACAACAACAAGAACTATTTTTATTCTAGTTATATTTTAAGTAAAATTTTAACTTCCCTTTCATGTAAGTTTCATGAATTCTTAAAAGTATTTTAAGAGAAAGGATCACTGGCCTACCATATGCCTTCAGCACTTTCTCTTTCCATGCAATGTCAGCAGCTTTGCGTTGCAGCTTTTTCACTGCTACTCTTTGCTTGGCTATATTTTCTGGCTAAGGGAACATACTCAGGATGAAAGTTCGGGGAAATTCATGCCTTTGAGACCAGCCCTCAACCAGTGGCATATGGAAGCCAGATGATAAATGGAGTTCTGGTCCTATTTCAAGTCACGTTGGATACAATAGGTCTGTAACACAGCCTTATGGTCATTTCCCTAGCCCATAAACGTATAATTTGGATGGATTCACTTAGCATCTGGCATATCCCTATTAATGGTTTTATGACATGTAGAGAAAAAGCAATGTTAGAAGGCTGAACAACATGGAAGTTATAATTCTGCCTTGCATCCTTCGAAACCAGAGTAACATGGAATTGTATGTACAATATAACCCCAATATAATATTAAATGCAGAACTAATGGTACCCATTTATATCAGTTACCTTTTAATGAACAACAAGCTATTTCCAAAATTCAGTGACTTGCAAAAGAAAAAAAAAACGCATTTATTAATGCTCTGTAGTCAAGCAGGTGCTTCTGTTGACCTAAATTAAGTTCAAGTAAGTTCGCTGATCTCAGACTTGTGGACAGATCTGGGATAATCTGGCTAGTTAGCTGGGTCTCCTTGGTATAACGTGATACGAGGCTGGCAATTGGCCAACACTAAGCTGCACGGTAGTCGTTAACTTTATTCAGAAGGCTGTGAGGCTAAAAGGGCAAAGTGAAAGCATACAAAGTTTCTTGGTATTTGGTTGGCACAATGTTGCTCCTGCCACATTCTCCTGGCTAAACAAGTAATCACATGAGCATTCTGCAGAAAAAAAGCAATAGGCTTCAAGAGCTTACATACTGATTGACCAAAATGAGATTTTCATCAAAATGCCCACAACAATGGAGGCAATTACTACTCAGGGAGGTACAGTCATAAGCACATAGTCATGGAACTTACTAGTCCTCTAAATACTGCAATCAACAGAAGCTAATAGAATGACACCTGTGGAGTGCAGCTCTTAAAGTCTTCTGCAAAGCTGAGAAACTCTCCTTCAAGATATTTATACTTTGAGGCTGGCGCCGCGGCTCACTAGGCTAATCCTCCACCTTGCGGTGCCGGCACACCGGGTTCTAGTCCCGGTCGGAGCACCGGATTCTGTCCTGGTTGCCCCTCTTCCAGGCCAGCTCTCTGCTGTGGCCCGGGAGTGCAGAGGAGGATGACCCAAATGCCTGGGCCCTGCACCCCATGGGAGACCAGGAGAAGCACCTGGCTCCTGCCATCGGATCAGCGCGGTGCGCCGGCCGCAGCGCGCTACCGCGGCGGCCATTGGAGGGTGAACCAACGGCAAAAGGAAGACCTTTCTCTCTCTCTCTCTCACTGTCCACTCTGCCTGTCAAAAAAAATTTAAAAAAAGACATTTATACTTTGAATGAATGACCATAAGATGGTCTCGAGCCTGATAATTAGAAAATCATAGACTGTGAATAAACAAGGAGAATAGGAGAAACATCCCTCATAAATTGCCAGTTATTTAGTTGTAAAAAAATATTTTCCGTGTCCCTACAATCTTATTTCCCCAGAATGGGAATTTGTAGTTTCCTACTGAGTGATTTACTGTGGTGGCGGTGTTTTGTCAGTGAGCTTAGACAGAGTTTCACTAAGCCTAAGGACATGGCAGTGATCTTATTATTTTATACTCCTTGTACTGATCAGCCAGTGAGTAAACAAAGAAATAATCAATTGGTATGGGAAACTGGCTCTAATTATAAGCAAGTATGGTACTCCCACAGAAAGAGAGCATGGAGGAATATATCTTGTATGCAGAGAATTCTCTGGTGTGTGTACATATTGGCTTTCATGCACACTGATAAGCATAAATGACAACTCCGAGAATCAAGGCCTGAAGACTGTGTCTCGGTTAAGAAGGATCATGTTGATGCACAGACTAAGATGTACGTAAGGGGAGGACAAGGTTTGGTGCTTTCAGAAGTAATCATTAACCACTGACAAACAGGGACTGTTGGATCTCTGATACCTATCCTAGGCTATTTCCCAAAGATTCAGCAGCAAGATTGAGCCCCAGTTGCCCATGGTAGTAACCAGCTCTGGGTGTACTCTTCATAAGATCTTTGTAAATTTTCAACCCCTCCACTGGTGCTTCCAGGAATAACCTCTCAAGTAAATTACTTTCACTAAAATCCTCCTCTCAGTGGATTTAAAAGGATGATTATCACAAAACACTGTGTGGAATGGAATTTTCTCATTCCCAATATTCATGGAATCAGCATTAAAATGAGACAAACATCTTTCTCTGACGTTCATTTCAAAAAAAAATCTCAGCTACTTTGATCTACAAAAAGTCATTCCCTTTCAAAACTACGGATGCGGTATTCTTTCCCAAACAGTTACATGGCAATATAGGAGTCATTCATTTCTATAATGAGCCTTCTAATATCTCTGAAACTCTGTGGTAGACTCTAATTCTTGGAATCAGCCAACATCGTGTTAGGTATACCTCTACTGAAACTCCTCTATTTATGCTGAATTTTATTCCTGAGTTTCCAGGGCTGGGATTTATTTGCTTTCTTTTATCAGAAAATCTGCAAACTACAGAGTAACAACTAAGACTCTTCCAACTTTAGACTCCATAGAATATGAAAGCAAAGAGGGTAGTAATAATAATGTATTATTCTTTGAATATGTCTAATCTAAATGTTTTCCATGTGTTATCTACTCCTTATACTATCTCCCTGCATTTTTTTTTAACGTTCTGAAGTTGATTTCTAATTCACATCAGTTGCTGAATATCTGAGATACTTGGCCTCTTTTCTGCAGTACTTGAAAGAGACCAGATAACCCTCACTTATTTTTTTGTAGCAACAATTGAAACTCTTCACTCTCATGTTCCTGGGACACTCAGTAGACTGCTCTTTGCCCCAATTCTCACAACAATCCTGGGGAGTTGGCTTAGACTTCATTATGGCTTCACATTTATGAGCCTCTGATATTCCCTATATGAGTAGGAGGTACTGTGCTAGACCCGGACCATCGTGGATTTTGGAGGCAAATACAAAAAAGGAAAAAAAAAAAAGACTAAAGAGAAAATCTAGTAAAGCTAAATGTAAAACTTAAATTTTGTTTCAAAAATTATTATAAGTCTTGGGCAATATAAATGACATCTCCCTACCAAAGTTCTCCTTTTGTGTAATATGTGCTTTTCAAGATTTTTGTAAGGCTTCTGGAAGATGAACATATAAATTATCTAATGATATCAAAGAAAAAGAAATAACTTTTAAGGATCTGTGATATCTAACACAAATTAAACAACATAGTTATTTGATACAGGTTAAATGTTCAAAAGCATCAACCATTGAATTTGTGTGTCCCTGTTTACATTCAGTGGTTACTTCTCATGTTTTAATTGTGTATTTCTTCACAATGACATAGCTTTTTAAAATCAGTCTAAGATCTTTTTATTATTATATTAGGATTTTAAAACTATTTTTACATTTTGGCCATTATGTCTGGAATTATTTCTACCATATTGTTTATTTTTCTTGTTCATAATTTTTATATTTTTCTTCCTTTTGTCCCCAAATGCATTGAGTGGGTTTATTTAAAAGACGGAAAAGCAGTTACTGAGAAAAGAAGAGCTCAGAAGACAGAGGTTTACTGCTTCCTCCCCACATTCCTGCAAGAGGTAAGGCTGGGCCAGGCTAAGATGTGGAGCAAGGAACGCCATCTAGATTTCCCAGGTGGGCATCAGGGATCCAAATGGCTGTTGAGGCCTTTTAGGGAATAAATAGCAGATGGAAACTATCTCTGTTTCTGTTTCTCCTTCTCCCCCCTCTCTCTCTGCTGCTCTGCCTTTCAAATCAATAAACAAATGAATCTCTAAAAATCATAGTCAGGATAATTTCTGTCAGGGTTTTAAGCTGTTTGCCAGCTTTTCAGATTATCCCCTTCACAGGCATGCAGCCTGGTAGTATGTCTCTCAGAAAGTCTTTTTTTTTAAGATTTTATTTATTTATTTGAGAGGTAGGATTACAGACAGTGAGAGGGAGAGACAGAGAGAAAGGTCTTCCATCCACTAGTTCACTCCCCAAATGGCTATAATGGTTGGAGCTGAGCCGATCTGAAGCCAGGAGCCAGGAGCCAGGAGCTTCCTCCAGGTCTCCCACACAGGTGCAGGGGCCCAAGAACTTGAGCTGTCCTCCATGCTTTCTCAGGTCATAGCAGAGAGCTGGATTGGAAGAGAAGCAGCTGGGGCTAGAACCAGTGCCCATATGGGATGCAGGCGCCATAGGTGGAAGATTAACCCACTGCGCCACAGCACTGGCCCTCACAGAATGTCTTATGCTCTCACTTTTTTTGTTTCTTCTTGTAAGGGCAATTGTTGAAGGTTCAGTGGAGACTCTGTGCTGCTGAGTGAGGACAATATGACACAAAGACACTGACCCAATATAAAGACTCAGGGGAACCCGGTTCCATTATATGACTTGGAAACTACCAGTATTAGGTTATCTTCATCATTAATGGAAAAAAGCAGTAGTAGTGCATATTCTTAGAAAATATTTATTGCCAATGACTGCCCAATTGACTTTTGAGTTTTCAAGCATGATAGTAAAAAACTGAATATCCCATCTCATTCTGATTGTGAAACAGAAGAAGCCAGAGGAAGTCATGGTTGAAATCACAGTTGAGAGACGATGCCTCATCATTTTTAGGAGCAGTCAACACAGTCATGACACAAACGGCCATAAAGACTCATCATACCTGACTTAACATATGATATTATTGTTGGTAGTTATTCATCCATTCTGTATGCTTTGACTTCAGAGTTCCTTCTACAATAGGCAAAGTATATTATTCTGTTTCACTTGGTTTTGGCCATATTTGATTTGCTTTCACAGTGGCATCGTTGTGGTATTTCTAAGCCACAATCTGAAGAGGGACCATATGTTGCTATCTGCCCTTTTTTGTCTGTAAGCCTCATGAGTACTCCACACACAGAACAAAGAAGATTCAGTGAGCCTTCTCTGATAATAAAGATATTATCAAAGAAGATAGAGGATATGTTTGCTTTTATTTTTATGGCAATGATTTACTGATGAACACCCCCGAAAAAACAATCACATTAAAATAAAGTAAAAATAGTCTATAAAGGCTTTATAAATGACATGGATACACTTCATCATGCATATATTTACATATGTCAATATTTATAGGAGTTAATTAGGAAATGTTACTTATCTGACATAAACATGTTCAGGGTTAGAGAAGAAGTCTAGATATAGAGTTTCCTGGTGATTTAATTTGATTTTTTTAAACTTTTATTTAGTAGATATAAATTTCCAAATTACAGTTTATGGATTACAATGGCTTCCCCCCATAACTTCCCTCCCACTGTCACCCCCCCATCTCCCGCTCCCTCTCCCATTCCATTCACATCAAGATTCATTTTCAATTATCTTTATATACAGAAGATCGCTTTAGTATATATTAAGTAAAGATTTCATCAGTTTGCACCCACACAGAAACACAAAGTGTAAAAATACTGTTTTAGTACTAGTTATAGCCTTACTTCACATTGGACAACACATTAAGGACAGATCCCACATGAGACGAAAGTACACAGTGACTCCTGTTGTTGACTTAACAATTTGACACTCTTGTTTATGGCGTCAGTAATCTCCCTAGGCTCTAGTCATGAGTTGCCAAGGCTATGGAAGCCTTTTGACTTCGTTGACTTCGTTGACTTCGATCTTATTCAGACAGGGTCATAGTCAAAGTGGAAGTTCTCTCCTCCCTTCAGAGAAAGGTACCTTCTTCTTTGATGGCTCCGTTCTTTCCACTGGGATCTCACTCGCAGAGATCTTTCATTTTGGCTTTTTTTTTGCCAGAATGTCTTGGCTTTCCATGCCTACATTACTCTCATGGGCTTTTCAGCCAGATCTGAATGCCTTAAGGGCTGATTCTGAGGCCAGAGTGCTATTTAGGACATCTGCCCTTCTATGAGTCTGCTGTGTATCCCCTTCCCATGTTGGATCATTCTGTCCCTTTTTGATTCTATCAATTAGTATTAGCAGACACTAGTCTTGTTTGTGTGATCCCTTTGACTCTTAGACCTATCAGTGTGATCAACTGTGAACTGAAATTGATCACTTGGACAAAGCGGAAACCTGTTGAAGTGAAATGGACACTATGAGAAACAGTGACTTGATCAGCCCTTGTCCTGACTGTTGATGTACAATTTAATACTTTATCCCTTTTAGTATTTTTTTTCTTTTAGTACTATTGGTTGAACTCTGTAATTAACACAAAATTATTCTTAGGTGTTTAAATTTAACTGAAAAGTGATCCCTGTTAACTATAAGAGTGGAAATAAGAGAGGGAGGAGATGTACAACTTGGGACATGCTCAATCAGACTTGCCTCAAATGGTGGATTAGAAACGTGCCAGGGGATTCCAATACAATCCCATCAAGGGGATTTAATTTGAAAAAAAATCTATTGAGAACACATAGAAGAGTAAATAGAACACACATATCCTAGATTTTCTTCCAAATGATTTGATTTTTCTTCTATTTCTATTCCTTTTTAGGCTTAGCTTTTTATCATCAATTCCCCTGAACCTTCCCCATCTCACACACATATGCAGCCCTGCCTGGCCTGGATGGCAGGAATCTCAGTATTAAATTCTGTTTATAAGGGCTGGTGTTGTGATGCATCAGGCACTCTGCTGCTTGTGACACTGACACAGACACCGGCATCCCATATGACCACTGGTTTGAGTCCTCACTGCTCAGCTTCTGATGCAGCTCCCTGCTAATGCACCTGAAAAAACAGCAGAAGATGGCTCAAAAACCTGGGCCCCTGCCACCCATGTGGGAGACCTGGATAGAGTTCTAGGCTCCTCCAGGTTTGGCCTGGCCTAGCTCTAGCTACTGCGACCATCTGAAATGTGAACCAGAGGATGGAATATCTCTCTTGCTCTCTCAATCTCTCACTTTCTCTGTCATTATGTCTCTCCTTCTCTCTCTGCAATTCTCTTTCAAATGAATAAATAAGTATTTTTATAAAATTCTAAAAAACAATATTCTGGCTAATATTTAGTTCTTGTATATGCTGTCAATAGGATGAGCATGAAATAGCTATCTTATTATGGATAAAGAAAAGTAAAGCTAGTCACTTGGTTATGAAATCTGAAAAAATTAAAAAATAAGTTTTAGCGGGCTGGCATTGTGGCACAGCAGGCTAAACCACTACCTGCAACACCAGCATCCCATATGGGTACCCATTCAAGTCCCAGCTGCTCCACTTCTGATACTGCTCCCTGCTAATGTGCCTGGAAAAGCAGTGGAGAATGGCCCAAGGGTTTGAATTCCTGCACCCACATGGGAGATCTAATGAAACTCATGGCTCCAGGCTTCGGTCTGGCCCAGTCCTGGCTGTTGCGGCCATTTGAGGAGTGAAACAGCAGATGGAAGATCTTTATCTCTCTATCTCTCCCTATCTCTATATATCTCTGTCTTTTAATAAATAAATCTTAAAAAAGAAGTTTTAGAAGCATTAAGGATATAAAGAATTTAAATAGTTTCTGTATCACCCTTCTGAGTTTTTTATATGAAACATGGCCTGCACAAATGGAGTGGTAACATTGCATTAACATGTTTTTATTAAAGCACTCAAACATACTCACCAGAAAACTTTGGGAATGGTGGATTTTAGCATAAGAATTGTACAGGCATACATAGGAGTTTTTTTTTTTTTTTTTTCTTTTAGGAGGGAGCTGTCAATAGAAAGATTTGTTTCTCACAGGGTGAAATTTGCCCTTGGGAATAGTCTTACTTCATTATAATCTTTTGAATAAGGCCTCAGCTTCTACCATTGTTGACTACATATTTCTGGTGATATACACTATTGAAGAAATACTCTTTCTAGTAGTTTTTCAGAATGCATTTGCAATCTAGTATGTTGCATATTCACTGTTGTCCATAATCCATACTTGTTGTAAGGCTAGACTTGAGGTAAAAATATATTTAGTTTTGAAAAACACCCAGATGAGTAATTAGAATTTGAAGAACCACAAAATTATAATCGTATAGTAGGGTTTGCCTTTACAAATCGCTTTTATATCTTTTCTGCTTTTAGTCATTTGGCTACTTTCCAGCTTGTGCTGTTCTTAATTTCCTCATCCCACAGCTATTGTTACTTCTGATGCTCCCTTGAAAGTTAATAGTCTTTAATTCTTTAATTTTCTTCTGCATTTTTACCCTATTGGCCCTTCTACTGAGACCAACCTCTATGGAATGAAATCAAGCACAATTCACTGAATCAGGAAATATTTTTATTTATGTCTTATCTGTGTTAGACACTAAACTTAAGCATGAGAGCAATAAACATATTTGTCTTGATTCTATAATGAAACTGAATCCCAGTGCTATCATTGCTTTTAAATTGTTCTAAAAAGCTAGTATTAACGATTCAGAGAAAAAGAGTATGATTTACTATACTACTTTTAAAAGCATTGTATGTGAAAATGTATCCTGAATACATTAAAACACATCTTTTTTTTCTCTAGAATTTTGTACTCAGTAGATTTGCTCTTATAAACACTTGGTTGGTTTTAAGAGAAAATGAGTTTCTGATGAAGCTTACATTGAAAAACTTAGGATCCTAGTGGCAGTATGAATAACAGATGGAAAAAGTTTAGACTGATCATGAAGAGAAGTAGCTAAATTCTTGAGGAGTTGACTGTTGTCCCTCCCTGTCTCTTTTCTGCTTCATTTGACTTCAGTTGGCCTCATGCCATAACAATCTCCTTTGCCAATTTCATGAATGAATGCCAGTCTACAAAATCCAATATTTTTTTATCAACCAATGTTTTATTCTGTTAGTCAAATTCAACATGGATAAATGATTTGCTTTTTTGTAATTCCCTTAATCACTTAATATTTTAATATCACACTCATTTCATTTACGTTCTACATCGTCATTGCCTCATTGTCAATCTTCCTTTTTTATGCTTATTATATTTCCATCTTTTTGAAAAGAGGAGAGAAAGAGAGAGATTCTCCATCTACTGGTTCATTCCCCAAATGTGGACAACAGCCAGAGCTGGGTCAGGATGAAGCTAGGAGCCTAAAATGCCATTTAGATCTCCCAAATAGGTGGCAGGAGCTGGAATAAGACCAAGATGTATTAAGAGGAAGCAGGATCAGAAGCTGAGCAGCCAAGACACAAACTGGGACTACAATATCAGATGCAGCTGCCCCACAATACCCACCACCCCAATTTTGTCTATCTTTTCTGCTATCTCTCTTCTCCCTTTTTTCAAAATCCATTTTCCCTTTATCATTGAAATATGATACTATTCTTGTTTGCATAATGGGTTTCCTCTTTTTTGGTTTTACTAATACTGTACATAAGTCATATCTCTAAAATATTATATAGTTTTTGTATTTTTTTGAAAATTAAAATTAAAAGTATTACAAAGGATCAGTGAAATGAAGAGTTGGTTTTTGAAAAGTTAAACACTATTGATAAATCATTGCTCAACTAACCAAAAAAAGACCAAAATTGATAAAATCAGAGATGAAAAAGGAGATTGTTCAATGGATAGAGAAATGAAGAGTCATCAGGAACTAGCAGTTATATGCCAACAAATTGGAA
This sequence comes from Lepus europaeus, assembly GCF_033115175.1. Taxonomy (NCBI): domain Eukaryota; kingdom Metazoa; phylum Chordata; class Mammalia; order Lagomorpha; family Leporidae; genus Lepus; species Lepus europaeus. The sequence goes on along the minus strand of NC_084843.1, from coordinate 44,328,886 downwards.
AATCTAGAAGTAATGGATTTCTAGACACAAACAATATACCAATATTCATACATGAAGACACAGAAAACTTAAAGAGACTAATAACCAAGACAGAGATAGAATCAATAATACTCTTCCCAATAAATAAAAGCCCAGGCCTGGATGGCTTCAATGCTTAATTCTACTAAACTTTTAAGGAATTAATCCTAATAATTCTTCAAATGTTCAAAACAATTGAAAGGGAAGGAATCCAAGAAACTATGTTTCTAGCATCACCTTGATTCCAAAACCACAAAAAGATACAACAAATAAAGAGGACTATAGACAAATATTCCCTAATCAACATAGACACAAAAGTCCTCAACAAAATATTAGCTAATCAAATCCAACACATCAAAAAGATTATCCACGAAGCGGGATTTATCTATGTGATGGTGGGATGTTCTAACACATGCAAATCAACAAAAAGTGGTACATCACATTAACAAATTGATGAATAAAAACTAACACTATAGGATTATCTCAACAGATTCAGAGAAACCATTTGATAAAATACATCATTTCATGATAAAAAATTAAGCAAAGTGGGTATAGAAGGAACATATTTAAACATACTCAAGGCAGAATATAACAATCTCACAGCCAGTATCATGCTGAATGGAGAAAAGGTGGGTGCATTTCCACTAAGACTCAGAACCAGACACAGATGCCCACTCTCACCATTGGTTTGGGAAGTTTTAGCCAGAGCCTTTAAATGAGAAAAATAAATTAAAGGGGTACAAATAAGAAAGGAAGAAATCGAATTATCCCTGTTTGCAGATGGTATGAACCTGTACATAGGGAAAACAAAGACTTCACTAAGAGATTATTGGAACTCATTAGAGAGTTTGTCAGAGCTGCAGGATATAAAATCAACACACAAAGAACAACAGCATTTCTATACACAAACAATGCCATGGCTGAGAGATAATTGTAAGGTAACTCCCATTCACAATAGGCACAAAATATTTTAATATCTTGAGATAAATTTATCCAAGAATGTGAATGACTTCTAAGATGAAAATTATAAAGCATTAAGGAAAGAAACAGAACACCCACAAAAATGGAAAAATCTTCCATGTACATAAATCAGAATTAATATCATCAAAATGTCCATCCTACCCAAAGCAATTTACAGATTCAATTAGTGATCCCAATCAAAATACAAAGGGTATTTTTCTAAGATATAGAAATAAAATAGACCCAAGGCTGGCGCAGTGGCTCACTTGGTTTATCCTCTGCCTGTGGCACCATCATCCCATATGGGCGCCGGGTTCTAGTCCCAGTTACTCCTCTTCCAGTCCAGCTCTCTGCTGTGGCCTGGGAGGGCAGTGGAGGATGATCCAAGTGCTTGGGCTCCTGCACCTGCATGGGAGACCAGGAAGAAGCACCTGGCTCCTGGCTTCAGATCCGTGCAGCGCCAGCCATGGCAGCCATTTGGGGAGTGAACCAACAGAAGGAAGACCTTTCTCTCTGTCTCTCTCTCTCACTGTCTATAACTCTACCTGTCAAATAAATAAATGTAAAGAAATAAATAGACCTTAAAATTTATATGAGAGGGGCCAGCGCTGTGGCTCACTTGGTTAATCCTCTGCCTGCGGTGCCTGCATCCCATATGGGTGCTGGGTTCTAGTCCTGGTCGCTCCTCTTCCAGTCTAGCTCTCTGTTGTGGCCTAGGAGGGCAGTGGAGGATAGTCCAAGTGCTCGGGCCCCTGCACCCACCTGGGAGATCAGGAGGAAACTCCTGGCTCCTGGTTTCAGATCAGCATAGCTCTGGCTGTAGTGGCCATTTGGGGGGTGAACCAATGGAAGGAAGACATTTCTTTCTGTCTTTCTCTCTCACTGTCTAACTCTGTCAAATAAAATATATATATATATGAAACACAAAAGATCTTAAATAGTTAAAGCAATCTTAAGCAATAAAAACAAAACCAGAAGTATAGCAATACTGGAATTTGAGACATATTATTGGGTAGTTATAATCAATACAGCCTGGTACTGGCACAAAAATATACATGTGGATCAATGGAACAGATTAGATTCCCTAAAAATTAATCCATGCATCTACAACCAACTAATCTTTAACAAATAAGCTAAAATCACACCCTGGTGAAAAGACAGTCTCTTTAAAAAATGGTGTTGAAAATATTGGATCTCCACATGCAGAAATATGAAACAAGACCCCTAATTCACTCCCTTCTCAAAATTTAACTCACAATGGATCAAGAATCTAAACCTAATACCTAAAGTAATCAAATTACTGGAGGAAAACCTAGGAGAAACATTGAAAGATATGGGCCTAGGCAAAGACTTCTTGGATATGACTGCAGAATCAGAAGCAATAAAAGCAAAAGTAGAGAAATGAGATTACATCAATCTAAGAAACCTCTACATAGTAAAAGGAACACTCAACAAAGTGAAGAGTTAACCAACAGAATGGGAGAAAATATTTGTAAATTCTACATCTAATAAAAGATTAATATCTAGAATACATAAGGAGCTGAGGAAACTTAACAACAACAAAACAAATAATCCAGTTAAGAAATGTGCTAAGGCTATGTACAGGCATTTTAAAAGTGGTGTACATACACAATATTATACTACTCAGCCACTAAAGAATGAAATCCTGTCTTTTGTAATAAAAGGGATGTAACTGGGGGCCATTGTACTTAGTGAAATAAGCCAGTCCCTGTAAGACAAATATCATGTTTTCTCTGATAAGTGGTAGTTAATATAGAATATAAAAAAGGTACAAGGCTGAAACTGACACTTTATGATATGATTATTGATTTTAGTCCTTGTCTATACTCATTTAGAACAGTGGTCTTTATTTTTTTTTACTTACTTGTTGAATGCTATGGTACATTAAGTCTGTGATTATAAAGTATATTTATCACATTATTGAAAAATGTAAAGAAAAACATGAAAGGAAGAAAAGAAGTGGGAGTTGAAGGAGGGAATAAGGGATAGAAGTATGGTTATCTTCTTGAATTGTATCTATGAAATATAAGAAATGTGTTTTCTTTATGTTAATAACAAGTTTTAAAAAGATAAAAAAAATATAAATGATCAATAGACACATGAAAAAATGTTCTGGATTACTAACCATCAGTGAGACACAAATAATAACCCAAATATAGTTTCACCTCACCCCAATTGGAATTCCTATCATCTAAAAATAAAAATTAAAAAAATAAATATTGGTAAGGATGTGGGGGAAAAGTACCCTAGTATACTGTTGGTGGGAATCTAAACTAGTACAACTATTATTGAAGACTATGGAGATTTCACAGAAATCTGAACATAGATCTATCATATGATCCAGCCACCCAACTTCTGAGAATATAGTAAGTTAATGAAATCGGCATATAAAAATAGGATCTATACCCCCATGTTTATATCAGCTCAACTCACACTAGCTAAGATATGGCATCAATCCAAATTTCAATTAACTGATGACTGGATAAAGAATATATATATATATATATATATAACACTATATTATATATATACATATATATAAAAATGGAATGCAAAATAGAATACACAATACACAATGGAATAGTCAGGTATAAAATAATAAATAAATAATTTTTAAAATAATAAAATATTTATTACTTAAAATAATAAAATAATAGTCAGGAATAAAAGAGAATAAAATCCTGTCTTTTGCAATAAAATGGGTACATCTGGAGACCACTATGTTTAGTGAAATAAGCCATTCCACAAAAGACAAATATTCTATATTTTTTCTGATTATGGTAACTAAATATATTACAAAAAATGTAATGTATACGAGTGAAATCGATATCTTGAGATTTGCTTATTGTTTATAGCACTTGACTATCCTCTTGAGGAACAGCAGTCTTTCTACTTACTACTTGTTGAATTCTTTAGTGGAATTAAGATTGTGATTATAAAACTAAATTGAAAATATATAATTACAAAAATTGAAAATATAATAAAGGAAGGAGAAGAGAAGGTGAGGTGTGTTATGTTCTTAAAACTATATATATAGGAAGAGCCAATATGGCAGTACAGCAATAGGACATTCCAAGTTGCACTGAGCAAAATAGATAGTTAATAAGCAGAGGGGATACAAGCTGGTAACAGAGTCATGATAAATTCATGGAGTGAAGCCCAGGAGTCCAACAGATATTGGGCAGGTACACGTTGAGGAAGCAAAAGAGTAAGGGAAGTGGCAGAGGCGCAGTGGAGATGCAGGGAAGGTGCGGTGGAGAAGCCAAACCAGGAGATTGATGCCAACGCCCCTTCCTGCCAAGTGAACTGGGTAAGAAATCACGAGTCCACAGAGCTGTGGATAGTGACAGACAGGGGAGCCTGACAAAATTAGTTTGAAGCTTCAAGCAGGAAGAAAGAGAAAGTATAGGGGAATAAATGGAGAGGTCAGGCACACCCCTGTCCATTTATTTCTCCCCTCCCTACAACCATACCTGCAGCCAGTGGAGAGAAGCCATACTGATTGTTTACATTTTTGAATGTAAGCAGGGGGCTGCCACACAGGCCCATCAATTGTGGGGGCTACCTTACAACACCCTCCACCCAGGAATGAGGATCACAACATTTCAGAGTATTTTCCTCCCCACCACACAAGCTGTACAACAATTAGTTGAATTTGTTTCATGCACCAGTGAGAAGTGAGCCTGGCCTCAGTAGGTGGGGCTTAGTGCACCAGAGCTTTGGTACCTGCCACCATCACAATCTAGAAGCAAGCAGGGCTCTAGGCAGCAGGGCTGCATGTTTCCACTTGCAATGCACACAGCAGATCATACCAAAGAAAAATCTCACCACAAGCACAAAGACACAAATTAAAGACAAAAGCAACCAGAAATGCTGAAAAACAAAGGAAAGCCCCTGAATAAGAATACAGAAAATACTGTCAACCCCCAAAAGGAACATTACAACTTTTCAATAATGGAAGCTGGAGATCAAGGATATGCCAGAAAAGGAATTCAGAAAATTAATCATCAGATTACTTAGAAGCAATCAGAAACAAATTTTCAATCTAAATGAAAAATACTCCCAAGAAATTGAGATATTACAGAGAAGCCAGAATGAAAAATGCAATAAATCAAATTTAAAAATCAGTGGAAAGCCTTAACAATAGAATAGATGCAAAAGAAGAAAGAATATTAGACAAACTTCTGGAAATAATGCAGTCAGACCAAATACAAGAAAAAGAAATTGGAAAATTAAAAATCACAGAGATTTGCAAGATTCTATCAAATGACACAATCTACAGATCATAGGACCTCCGGAAGGTATGGGAAGAGAGAAAAGACTAGAAGGCCTTCTTAATGAAATAATAACAAAGAACTTCCCAAGTATGTTGAAAGAAAGAGATATCCAAGTAAAAGAAGTACACAGAACTTCAACAGAAAAGAATTTCACCATGGCACATTGTAGCAAAACTCTCCTCAGTGAAACATAAAGAACAGATCTTAAAATGTGCATGAGAAAAATAAAAAATCACATTCAGAGAAAACCCAATTAGACTCATTCTGGACTTCTCATCACAAACCCTATAGGCAAGGAGACAATGGGACAAGGGCAAGAGATATTCCAAGTCCTAACAGGAAAAAAAAAAAAAAAAACAACTTTCAACTCAGAATACTGTAACCTGCAAAACTGTCATTTATGAATGAAGGAGAAATAAGGATCTGCCACAACAAGTAGAAATTGAAAGAATTTGTCACTACCCATCCAGCCCTACTAAAGATGCTCAAGGATATTCTACACATAGAAACAGAAACATCATTACAAAAGAAGATGGATGTAGAAAATGACCCAGCAAAAGTACAGTACAAATGTAATTCGAAATACATAAACAGGACTAATTATGGAAACATGGCCAGGCAAAGTTGATACGTAACAACAGTCACACTGAATGTAAATAGTTTCAACTCCCCAGTTAAAAGACAAAGCCTGGCTGAATGGATTAAAAAAGAAAACCCATCTATTTGCTGCCTATAAGAAACACATATTACCAACAAAGATGCATGCAAAGTAAAAGGATGGAAAAAGATAATCCATGCTAACAGAAACAAAAAAAAGAGCTGGTGTGGCCATCCTAATTTCAGACAGAATAGACATAAACACAAAACTATTAAAAGAGACAAATAAGGACCCTATATAATGATTAAAGTATAAATTCAACAGGAAGGTATGACTATTATAAATGTATATGCACCTAATTTGATGGCGCCCAGGTATTTAAAAGAATTGTTAAGTTATTTAGAGGGATATATAAACTCAAATACAATAGTAATGGGGAACTTCAATACCCTAATTTCAGCAATGGACAGATCAACTAGACAGAAAATCAACAAGTAAACATCAAAGTTAATCAATACCATATACCAAATACACCCAGCAGATATCTACAGAGCCTTCCACCCTACAGCAAGTGTACATATTTTTATCTCTAGTACATGTAATTTTTTTCTAGAATTGACCACGTGCTAGACCATAAAGTGAGTCTCAGCAAATACAAAAAATTGAAATTATACCATTTATCTTCTCAGACCACAATGCAATGAAGTTGGAAATCAACAACTCAAGATTCTACATCATATGCAAATACATGGAGAATAAACAACATGTTTCTGAATGAATAGTGCATCATAGAACAAATCAAAAGAAAATGAAAACATTTCAGTAAACAAATGATCTTTGAAGTCCACAGATTATTTATTTATTTGGAGCCTTTCCAGTTTCTTGATGTAGGCACCGATTGCTATAAACTTTCCTTTTAACAATGCTTTTGATGTATCCCACAAATTTTTGTGTGTTGTTTTGTCATATTTATTTGTTTCCTGATTTTTTTTTTCATTTCTCTTTTGAGAAATAGACTTGAGGAACAATAATGACCAGTTAGCTGCATCGGATGCTTGTGATTAAATTATTGAAAACTGTGCAGCTTTCTGTGTAGACTTTCATGTTATGATTACGTTTTTCCTTTCGCCTTCTCTTTATTACAAGAAGTAAGCATTGCTCTGGTAGATTTTTGAGCAATTTTTTTACCAATTAATCAATTCAGATTTTCCTTGCTATAAATCAAAAGTCTATTTGAGAGAATATATTATTCTACCCAAAATATCATTTCTGCTAGTGATGAATATTTATCTAACATAAATTTCAGAGTTGTTGTGTCTTATATTTCCAGATAAATTCACAGAAATCCTGCAGCAATCCATGAAAGCATGAAGTGCTCGCACTCTTCTTTAAGGATCAATTTTGATTTAGGTCTTGAGATTTGCTCCAAAGACTTCTACACTATTTCTTTTGTTAAAATATTTTTATTTATTTCAAAGCAGACTTAGAGAGGCAGAGGGAGCGGGAGAAGAAGAGGACACAACCACACACAAAAACAGACACACACACATACACATAAACCCAGGCTTATCTTCCTCTGCTGGCTTACTCCCCAAATGGTTACAACAGTTGGGGATGTGCGAAGCAAAATCCAGGAGCCTGGAACTCAATCCAGGCTCCCACATGGTGCAGGGGCCACAAAGACTTGAGCCATCTTCAGCTTCTTTCTCAGGCACATTAGCAGGTAGCATATGGTATTCTAGCACCACAGGTGGAAGTTAAAGCCGATGCATCACAACGTTAGCCCCTTTTACTGTTTCGTTAAGGATGTCTTGATAACCTGTTCCAATCGATTCATAATGTTATGTGAAATACACACATTTAATTATTTTCTACATTTTTGCATTGCAGAATGTTAGCTGTGCATGACTTTTGGAGATCTTTTTAGTATAAACATACTCTTTATATTGATACCTGCACCCTAAAGAGGTTAAATGATCTGACTCAAATCACAATCTTGGATTAACCTCATTCATGTTATGAATTCAGATTTCCAATACGCTGTGTGATTCCTAACCCTACTGAAACATGATATCCTAACACAAAGTTTTTAGTAATTCTTGGAGAATTGATTTATATTGACTGTTGGGTTCAGTGGACCAATGACATATACATAACATTGAAAAAAATAACTTCAATGCAAACCATGAAATTTCACACATTTTATGAAATCTATTCTAAAAACAGTAGTGTATACAGATATCTTTTAAAGAAGTTGTATTTGAAACTATTTTTGTATATTCAGTATTTCCTGCTTGTAGTTAAAATGGTAAATCCTCTGTTTCTATTTTATACATTTCATTTTTGAATGCATTATAAACACTGAATTACATTATTTTCGCATTAGACTGTCATTATCTCTAAAGTATTTTTAAAAAGAATTTTATATTTACCTTAATTTATTACTTTTCCAATATTTTCCATTTCTATGTTTAAAACCAAATTCATCTCATGTATTTTTTCTGCCTAAATAAGTTATTTGATCTTTCCTTAACAGGTATGCTATAATTAGATTTTCCCCATTTTTATTGTTCTGAGGGACAATTCTTCATTAACTGCTACTTCCTTTTAGTACATTGAATACTTACCACTCCATTATCTTCCAAATTACATTATTTCTGACAAACTTTCAGCTCTAATTTTTATCTCTTTTTTTCTACAAAAGATGTTGTCCCTTTTCTGGCTGACTTCAAGATTATGTTTGTTTTTGGTCTATGGAATTTTGAATACAATATGCCTACATTTGTGATTACTTATATTATTTTTTCCTGTTTGATGTTCCTTTTTGAACTTCTTCGAACTGTGGTCTGATGTCTGTTAATAATTTGAGGAAATTACCAGCCATTATTTCTTCAAGAACTTTTCTGTTCTGTCTGGCCGTTTTCTTGGATTCTTGTTATCTATAACTTTGAAAATTTGATATTGTTCAAATTGGATGTTCAAAACACGTGGATTTTCAGTTGTGGTTTTCTTTTCTGTTTTGATCTGTCATTCTTTCTTTTATTTTAAAGATTTATTTATTTATTTGAGAGGTCATTTTACAGACAGTGAGAGGGAGAGACAGAGAGAAAGGTCTTCCATTTGCTGACTCACTCCCCAAATGGCCGCAATGGCTGGAGCCGCGCTGATCTGGAGCCAGGAACCAGGTGCTTCTTCCTGGTCTCCCACGTGGGTGCAGGGGCCAAGCACTTGGGCCTTCTTCTGCTGCTTTCTCAGGCCACAGCAGAGAGCTAGATTTGAAGAGGAGCAGCCGGGAGTAGAACCGGATGACCATATGGGATGCCAGTGCCATAGGCAGAGGATTAACCTACTGGCCATGGCATCAGGCTGCTCTGTCATTATTTATTTGCCTGTTTCAGCTTGAGAAATATATATTGATTTTACTTTTTTTTTCTGCTGTGTCAGGTCTACTGACTAACATATCAAAGGCATTCCCAACCTTTTGTTGTTCTATTTATTCCATTTTTTAAAAGATTTTATTTATATGAGAGACAGAGTGACAGACAGAGGGAAGGAGAGATAGAGAAGAAAAGCCTTCCATCCACTGGTTCACTATCCAGATGGCCACAACAGCCGGAGCTGAGCTGATCCAAAGCCAGGAGCTAGGAGCTTCTTCGGGGTCTCCTATGTGGGTGCAAGGACCCAAGCACTTGGTCCACCTTCCATTGCTTTCCCAGGCCATAGCAGAGAGCTGTATCTGAAGAGAAGCTGCCAGGACTTGAGCTGGTGCCTGTATGGGATTCAGGTGCCACAGGTGGAGGCTTAGCCCAGTATGCCAACGTGCCAGACCCTCCATTTGCTTTAAAAATATTTATTTGTTTGAGAGGCAGAAACAGAGAGAGAGAGAGAGAGAGAGAGAGAGAGAGAGAGAGAGAGAGAGAGAAGGAGAGATTGAGAGAGAAAGAGAGATTGAGAGATTTCCCATAAACTGGTTTTTCCCCCAAATGCCTGCTACATTGGGGTTGGGCCTGGCCAAAGCAGAGGGATAAAAACTTAATCCTGGGCGGGCGCCGTGGCTCAACAGGCTAATCCTCCGCCTTGCGGCGCCGGCACACCGGGTTCTAGTCCTGGTCGGGGCCTCGGATTCTTTCCCAGTTGCCCCTCTTTCAGGCCAGCTCTCTGCTGTGGCCCAGGAGTGCAGAGGAGGATGGCCCAAATGCTTGGGCCCTGCACCCCATGGGAGACCAGGAGAAACACCTGGCTCCTGCCATCGGATCAGCGCGGTGCGCTGGCCGCAGCGCGCCAGCCGCGGCGGCCATTGGAGGGTGAACCAACGTCAAAAAGGAAGACCTTTCTCTCTGTCTCTCTCTCTCACTGTCCACTCCGCCTGTCAAAAAAATAAATAAATAAAAAATAAAAAAATTAATCCTGGTTTCCCACACAGATGGCAGGTAGCAACTACTTAACCCAGCAGCGTGACCTCACAGCATGTGCATTACAAAAATCTGGAATAAATAGCAGAGCCAAGATTCCAACCTAGGCACTGTGATATGGGATCAAAATGTCTTAACAGGCCATCTTAACAGGCAGGCCACATGCTCACCTCCATTTATGATTTTTTAATTTAGTTCCATTTTATTTTTCCTTATAGTGTCTATCTGTATGTTTAAGCATTTCATTTTAATAATAGTATTTCCTCCTCTTCCATTATATACTTGGAGATTTTATTTTCCTCCTTTTCCATTATATACTTCAAAATTTTAATTATTATTGTAACTTTCTTATCTGATAATTATATCATATTTTTCATTCCTGAGTCTGATTCTCTTGTTTAATCTTGTTGTCCTTTTCTCTTTTATATTTGTATGCTTCATATATTTTTAAAAATATCTTGTGATGTTTAGTAGACACTGAGGTGTATTGGGTGCATACATAGCTATTATTCATTGGAATGAGCATATATTTGCTTCTGGTAGAATTATACGGTGCTATGCTGAGCCAGTCTTGTCAAGAGATCAATAGAGCTTCAGTTTTACTGCTTTATGACTGCATGGTTACCCTCAGTTTATCTCTGGGTTCATATTCCTCTAATACTCTCTTATTTAGGTAGAAGACTGGTTTGCCAAAGTGTTTTTCTCATGTCTACTCAAACCTGAGCTTTAGGTTTTCCTTATTTTTGGGTTTCTTTCCAAGAATTTGTCCCTCCCTTAGCAATAGACAACTGTTACTTATTAAGTGATTGACCAATTTATAGCATAGAAGGGCATTCTCTGTGGCTCTTAATCAGACTTTGTCTAAATAAGCACTCTGCATTTGTGTCTTAGAGATGGAGTCTCCTCAAGGAATTGTCTTGCCTCATCTATAACTGGAATCCAGCATGCATCTTTTGAATCACCTCAAGCTGTGCATCTTTTTTTATGTTTCATTATTACAACTGGGACAAATTTCAATTTAGCTCTTTGATTTTTTTGTACTCTATATGTTACCTATGACAAACCAGAAAAAATATATGATATTTGTCTTTTGGGGTCTGTCTTATTGCCCTAAACATAATGGTTTCTAGCTGCTTCCATTTTGTTACAAAAGACAGTATTTCATTCCTTTTTTATGGATAAGTTTTTTTGAGAAGATGTGTAAAGAAAAATTTTTCCAATAGCTTCATTTTATAAAAAAAAAAAAAACAAAAATTGGAATTCAACAAACATCAGAGTGTCCATTAAACAGCAGTCACAGTGCAAAGTTTTGAGTATATAAAGGACTAAGGCCTTGAGCTAGATATGGAAGAGTTCACAGGTTAAATGCATGGATGGAAAGAAGTATGAGCACTACAAGACACATATCCTGAAATTCAACAACAATGTCAAGGCAGACTCGCCATAAAAAGTGCAATTAAATTCAGTTTTGGGGCCAGTGCTGTGATGCAGGGGGTTAATTCTCTGCCAGCAGTGCGGGCATCCCATACGGACATCAGTTCTACTCCTCACTGATCCTCTTCTGATCCAGCTCTCTACAGTGGCCAGGGAAAGCAGTGGAAGACAGCCCAGGTGCTTGGGCCCCTCACCTACGTGGGAGACCTGGAGGAAGTTCCTGGCTCCTGGCTTTGGATCGACCTAGCTATGGCCATTTGGGAAGTGAGCCAGTGGATGGAAGACCTTTATCTCTGCCTCTTCCTCTCACCATCTGTAACTCTCTCTCTCAAATAAATAAAATATCAAAAAAATTTATTTTGGGGGGCCGGCTCCATGGCTCACTTGGTTGATCCTCCGCTTGCGGTGCTGGCATCCCATAAGGGCACCAGGTTCTGGTCCCGGTTGCTCATCTTCTGGTACAGCTCTCTGCTGTGGCCCATGAGGGCAGTGGAGGATGGCCTGGGTGCTTGGGCCTCTACACCCGCATGGGAGACCGGGAGTAGGTGCCTGGCTCCTGGCTTCAGATCGGCGCAGTGCGCCAGCCCTAGCAGCCATTTGGGAGTGAACCAACAGAGGGAAGACCTTTCTCTCTCTCTCTCTCTCTCTCTCTCTCTCTCTCTCTGTCTAACTCTGCCTGTCCAAAAAAAAAATCATTTTTGAACAACTGGATTTTGCCAAAGTAAATTTCAGGAAACATGTTTTCAGTGCTTCTTAGTTGTCAAGATGCAATGATGGGTGTCACGACACTAAGAATGAAAAATATTAAGGAAGACAATATTCCTGTATTTAAAGATGGGAAAGGCAATCTATTAATAAAAGTCTTAAACACAATCATATATAAATCACCATTATTTCTAAAGACTAAGAACAGACATGTCTGAAAACAACAAGGACAAGAGTGTAGAAAGAAAATCACGTAGGAAGCTTGTGAAGTAAGAAAAGCTGGCAGCTTCAAGGATAGAAGTAACCCAGGAAAGCTGCAGATCAGAGTGTTAAGAAACATTTGAGAGTAGGCATTTTGCAGGAAATTTGTGTTTTCATCCCAACAGTATGTATAGCTAGCCTTATCCTAAGAGCCATGAAAATTCTACTGAAAAGTCAAGATTTATTCTGTCAATAGACTCCAGTTACATTTTTGTACTGACACAGAACTACCAGAAAAGCCACATTATTGGGGAATATATTTATGTGTTCTGGGCAGATTTAGCATTTTAAAAGCGGTGCAAAATGCTTTCATTCCTCTGAGGTAAACATATTTCCCTGAGTCATCATTGTTTTTATTGAAATTTACAATAATGACGGTAACTAAAGAGTGGAAATCCATTTAGGCAATTGGACATTTCATAAAGGCGATGTTCTACACTGCCTTTCTATTCTGATGCAACTCCAAGTGCTCTTAAAAGTAAGAAGGATGCAGTGAAGGCAATTATAAAATCTCCATACTATACACTTTTCAATAACCTATAAATAGTTTTGGTGTCAGCACTCCTGGATGGTGACTATTGCCAATCAGACAATATTCTTCCCAACTGAAAACCATGGCTTCCATTATCTGTGCCAACAGCTCAGCCATTCTGCGTAATAGATTAGCCACTGAACGATCACGAACTGGCTTGCTGAAGAATTTCCAGCAATGCCAAATCACTATTTATTACTAATGAGATAAATGGAATGTCTGGCTCTTTTTAAATTGTAGTCAGCTGTAGATTTTATATTCAAGCTGTCTTAGAATTCAATTGCTTTGTGGATGCTTGTCTCAGACAATAGTAGGGTTGTGTAAGGAAGATTGTGAACTTACTTTCATTTGTTGCTATATGGGAATCTACTGAGGCTTGTAATATTTTCAAATCATGGTTAGGCAAGTACAAGAGGTTAGATTGAAGAAAACCCAAAACCAAAATTATCACTAATTGTTCTGCTACACTATATTCTTCACAATCTTTCACAGAAACATATATAATTGGCAAAAACACTAGTTTAAAAACTGTACATTCTTACACAAAAATCCACTCAACATGGATTAAAGACTTAAATCTATGACCCGACACCATCAAATTATTAGAGAACATTGGAGAAACCCTGCAAGATATAGGTACCGGCAAAGACTTCTTGGAAAAGACCCCAGAAGCACAGGCAGTCAAAGCCAAAATTAACAACTGGGATTGTATCAAATTGAGAAGTTTCTGTACTGCAAAAGAAACAGTCAGGAAAGTGAATAGGCAACCGACATAATGGGAAAAAATATTTGCAAACTATGCAACAGATAAAGGGTTAATAACCAGAATCTACAAAGAGATCAAGAAACCCCACAACAACAAAATAAACAACCCACTTAAGAGATGGGTCAAGGACCTCAATAGACATTTTTCAAAAGAGGAAATCCAAATGGCCAACAGACACATGGAAAAATGTTCAAGGTCACTAGCAATCAGGGAAATGCAAATCAAAACCACAATGAGGTCTCACCTCTCCCAGTTACAATGGCTCACATACAGAAATCTACCAACAACAGATGCTGGCGAGGATGTGGGGAAAAAGGGACAATAATCCACTGTTGGTGGGAATGCAAACTGGTTAAGCCACTATGGAAGTCAGTCTGCAGATTCCTCAGAAACCTGAATATAACCCTACCATACAACCCAGCCATCCCACTCCTTGGAATTTACCCAAAGGAAATTAAATTGGCAAACAAAAAAGCTTTCTGCACCTTAATGTTTATTGCAGCTCAATTCACAATAGCTAAGACCTGGAACCAACCCAAATGTCCATCAACAGTAGACTGGATAAAGAAATTATGGGACATGTACCCTATAGAATATACAGCAGTCAAAAACAATGAAATCCGGTCATTTGCAACAAGATGGAGGAATCTGGAAAACATTATGCTGAGTTAATTAAGCCAGTCCAAAGGGACAAATATCATATGTTCTCCTTGATCAGTGACAACTAACCAAGCACAAAAAAGGAAACCTGTTGAAGTTAAAGGGACACTCTGAGAAACAGTGACTTGGTCAGCTCTTGTCCTGACTGTTGATGTACAATCTTCCAAAGTTTTCTTAACACAAGACAGTAGCTTAAGCTCTGGTAGATATGAGCCATGTGTGGCACTGTTGTTTGAGCAATAGTGACAGTTATCCAAAGGAATCAAATATCTATTCATCAGTCTGCAAGACAGAAATAGTTGGGAGAATGACAGCAGTGGGTTCAAAATTTCACAGTCCTGGTAGATTAGGGAATGGTTGGACAAAGATATAAACCATAGCTCTCTCTGATTAAAAATAAAATGGGAGCCACAAATGTATTATGTATGTTTTATCGCTACATCTAAAAAATAAGAACTGAGAAAGCTAATAATATATTTTATGGATATGAAGTGTCCAAATATTTTGATTACTCTTTAGTTAATATGAACTCCTTTAATGAATTATTTTTCTCTATTTTTCATATTTTTGAGCTTGTGTGCATTTTATAGTCACAGCACATCTCAATTCAAACATTAAAGTTTCTTTTCAATACAAACATTTGATTTGTATTTAAGTTTCATAAAATTTACTTTTAAAAATAAGTTTTACATGTGTAATTTTTAAGTATATTTAAAAGCTTTTCAATGATAAAATTGAGCAAACATTTTTATTCGGTTAAAATTAAGCTTCATTATTGTTTCTCACTTGCTCTAGCCACATTATATGTGTTTAATAACCACATGTAGATAGTATCTGTCATATTAGATATAACAAATCTAAAACTCAAAAAAATGTGCAGTGTCTCAAGCAGTGCATACAAAATCTAGAGAATGTACTTAAAAAAATACAAGCTGAATGGATTCATAGCATCAGTTTTCTTCATATTCATACTGTCCCAAGTAATTTCTATAGCTACTTGGTTCTTTAATTTCCTTGCTGGAATGTAGCAGTATAGCCACGACTCAAATCCAAGCACATTTATATGGAATGTTTTTCTCAAACAGTATCTTAAGTTCTATACTATATACCTCCTGCCACCTTAGGTTTTGATTTTGGATGTGGTGTTTCTCAGCCTACTGTCACCTTTACCCTAGGACTTAATGAACAGCTAAATGTTTCTAATCATATTGCTTCAAGTCAAAACTAAAACAATTCTCAAAACATAACATTCATTGTATGATTTACTAATCCTTTTTTTTTTTATAGGATTTGTTTACTTGAAAGGCAGAGATCAGAAAGGAGGAGACACACACACACACACAGATATAGAGATAGAGAGATGGAGAGAGAGAGAGGCAGAGAGAGGGAGAGAGAGAAACTAAATCCTGATCTCCCATATGAGTGGCTGGGACACAAGTACTTAGCCCATTTCTTACTGCTTTCCCAGTACATTAGCAGGAGACTAAATTAGAAGCAGAGCAACTGTTTGAATCAAAACTTGATATGGGATGCTGGCATAGCAAACAGTGGCTTAATTAATTGCACCAAAACATTATTAAATTTCAGCCTCTGTGTTGAAGTGTGAAGGACTGATGAATGTTTTCTGATAAGCATTCCTCTAAGATCGGGCAAAATTTGGATCATAAATGAAAATTAAGCCTAACTAGAAACCACCATAAAGATTAATCATTTTCTCTTTTCCCCATTATTTCTGATGAATATCTTTTATTTTTAACTGGGTTAATAATCTAATTGTTTTTCTCTTATTTTTCCAAGTAGAGTTTAAAAGTGAAAATAGAATAAATATCTCATAAATATAACAATTGTCAATCCAGAGACAATATCTTCATATGCCACTATTTTTAAATGTATCTTAATGTTGAAACAGAATTTGTTAAAAAATAAATTATTACTGGCCGGCGCCGTGGCTCAATAGGCTAATCCTCCACCTTGCGGCGCCGGCACACCGGGTTCCAGTCCCGGTCGAGGCGCCAGATTCTGTCCCGGTTGCCCCTCTTCCAGGCCAACTCTCTGCTGTGGCCCAGGAGTGCAGTGGAGGATGGCCCAAGTCCTTGGGTCCTGCACCCCATGGGAGACCAGGAGAAGCACCTGGCTCCTGGCTTCGGATCAGCGCGGTGCGCCGGCTGCAGTGCGCTGGCCGTGGCAG
This sequence comes from Lepus europaeus, assembly GCF_033115175.1. NCBI lineage: Eukaryota > Metazoa > Chordata > Mammalia > Lagomorpha > Leporidae > Lepus > Lepus europaeus. The sequence continues at coordinate 44,312,054 of NC_084843.1, read as the reverse complement.
CCATTGGAGGGTGAACCAACGGCAAAGGAAGACCTTTCTCTCTGTATCTCTCTCTCTCTCTCTCTCTGTCCACTTTGCCTGTCAAAAAAAAAAAAAAATTCCCAACTCTCCATTATAATATGATCAGTTCAAATTATGAATATTTTATAGACTATTAGGCTGGTACAATCTTAGAACATGGAAGTATGGACCTATCTCTGAAGATAAATATCTACTTTCTTAATATGAAATTATAGCACAAATTATTATCATATGACTACTATCTAGAAAGGGTGAATATTGAATGCCTGAAGTTATAACTGTATTTGCAAAAAAAATTTGGAGTGTGTATATTTTAATAGTGGATTTCTTGACTGTACTAAAAATTGCACAAGGAAATGCATGATTTTTATAAGTTAGAGGCTAGCATTTTAAATATACTTATCAATTTTGTCTCAACAAATCATTTGCTACTTAAATTTGTCTTTCTGGGAATCCCCAAGGAACTTGTCATCAAAACAAGAATAATTAACTACAGACATATTTTGTCCTTTGCTTCTTTGTAAATTTCTGTATATAAGCATCTCATTTTTCCAATAGCACTGTCATCATCTGAAAGTATACTTCCTGTTATTTGTTTGTTTTTAAGTACATCATAATTAATTTGGCTTACAGAATTACTAAGTAATGCACTTGTGTTCTATCTCTATGAAACACAGGATATAAAATATTTTCCTGGTTTGTTACCATAAAAGTGAATTTATCCTTAACAATATATCCTGAGGACTTAAAAGTGAAGATGATATTTGAAATAAATCCAAATTCTGTGAGAATGTCTCTAAAGAGCTTTACCAAGATTAACAGGTTTTTTTCCTAGTAAATATGTCAACAGTAACACAATGATGTTAAAATATTTTTAAAGTCATAATAAATGGTTTTTCACAGTAAATTTAGTCTGTTGGTTTTTGTAAGCTCTATACCATATATCTAGGCTATTCAGTGTTTGAAGACACAAGAAGGGCAATTGGTAACTAATGCATTCCAAAGAAAAGGATGACTGGTTTCACCAGAGTCCATGAGTCTGAAAAGAATCATTTAATAATTGGTCAGAAAATGGGAATGAAACTTACATTTAAATTTATGCACCACCAGTGATTCAGATTATGCATATCCATTTCAAATATTACATTTAAATAGTATAAAATAGGAGAAGGTTAAAGAGGTTAAGATGTCTGTGTTGCATACTGAAATGCGTGGGTTCATGTCCTGGTTCTGCTTAAAATCTACCTTCCTGCAAATGTGCCCCAAGGGAGGCACCAAGTGATCACTCAAGTACTTCAATCCCTGGAATCCATGGAGGAGTTTCTAGACTGAGTTTCTGGTTCCTGGCTTCAGCCTGGCACACAGCCCTGCTCGCTGCTAGTATTTAAGAAGTGAATAGTGGTTAGAGCTCTTTTTTTGTCTCTCTGCCTTCAAAATAAATAGTATAAAACAACAAATCATATAAATTCTAATATATGGTGGATGATATATGTACATGTTCATTTCAGAAATGATTTAATAAAAATATACCATCATTTGAAATGAGCTCGAACTTATAAAGTTACAAATTTCTTTAATATATCATGGTAACTAATTTTCCAGATTTTAATTGATACTTGTCCTTTTCCTTTATGAGAATGGGTTTTCTAAAAACAAGAAATTCAGCCCCAGTGCTGTGGTGTGGTAGGTGAGGCCACCGCCAGTGGTGCTGGCATACCTTGTGGTTGCCAGCTGAATCCAGGCTGCTCCACTTCTGATAGAACTCCTTGCTGATGTGCCTGGGAAGGCAGTCAACCATGGCCCAAGTGCTTTGGCCCCTGCACCCATGAGAGAGACCTTAATGACACTTCTGGCTCCTGGCTTCCGCCTGGCCTAGCCATTTGTTGTAGCCTTTGCCTCTCCCTCACTGTAACTCTACCTTTCAAATAAATAAATAAATAAATAAATCTTCCTTTTATAAACAGCTAGAAATAGAGTACCACAGTAAACATATAAGGGGGTCACCAAAAATTCATGGAAAATGCATATGATTAAAAAGCATGCAAGTTTTTCAAAATTTTTTACAAAAAAATGAACATGTCTTTTAAAACATTTATTTACAGATTTTACCTATCTCATTATTCCCACAAAAAGCTTTAAGCACTTATAGCAGCTTGGGACATAGTTTCAAGAGGTAGAATCCTTATTCATATCAAACTAGAGGAAAATGTTATATTGCAATATACAAATATATCTCCTTTTTAGCTTTTATTCTATTCTCTTTATATTTCTTTTTTTAAAAATATTTGTTTTATTTCACTGGGCAAGGAGGGGGAGAGAGAGAGAGAGACAGAGAGAGACAGAGACAGAGAGACAGACTATCTTCCATTCACTGGTTCACTCTCCAAAAGGCTGCAACAGGCAGGCCTGGGCCAAGCTGAAGCCAGGAGTCAGGAACTCCATCTGGGTCTCCCAAATGGGTGGCAGGGGTTGAAATACTTAGGTCATCGTTTGCTGCCTTCCCACGCATATTGGCATGAATTTGGATTGGAAGTGGACCAGCCAGGATTGAAACTAGAACACCAGTGTGGGTTATTGGCATCACAAGTGGCAGCTTAATCCCCATGCCACAGTGCCAGACTCTATATTTATGTCCCATGAATTATTATTGAATAGTGGACATTTTTGGTTGGACAGTTAAGGCTGTGGTAAATTATTTTTATGACTGGAAGTGAGAACACTACTCTTTGTTATTTATTGTGTTTAGAATTTGTTTAATCAAATTATGAATTGGCAGTATGTGAAATTTTGTTCTTAATGCTGCTACTTTGACTATCTTCAAATTCAAACACAAATTCTTGTGTTAAGAGTGGGGTTTCGAGCTGGTGCTGTGGTGTAGTGAGAAAAGTCACTGGCTGCAGCGCTGGCATTTCATATGGGTACCTGTTCAAGTCTTGGCTGCTCCAATCCTGATCCAGCTCTCTGCTATGGCCTGGGAAAGCAGTAGAAGATGGTCAAAGTCATTGGGCCCCTGTCCCCATGCAGCAGACCCGGAAGAAGCTCATGGCACCGATGGGCCCAGCTCCGGCCGTTGTGGCCATCTAGGGAGTGTACGAGTGGTCGGAAGATTTCTCTGTCTCTTTCTGCTGCTTCCTCTCTGTAACTCTGCCTTTCAAATAAATAAATAAATCTTAAAAAGAGGGTGGGGTTCAGTCAGCTAACACTCTATTTTCTGGTAATTAAGTCATGCTCCATCTTACGTTTTTTGTGCTTTGGATAGGACCTTCCTCTTACATGGTACTTCCTGCTGAATCCCCTTATAAAATGCCTTTATGTGAGGGGTTAATGTGATAGCACTGTCTCTGTTTTTATTAACCATAAGCCTTTGGGAGAAACTCTGTCCCTGAATCTCAGCATTTTAATGACTATCCACAAATTGGTGCAAAGAGAAATATTTTAATGTCTTATTTACTTTCCCTTCATGAAAGCTGGCAAAAGTAATTGCCCGGCGCCATGGCTTAACAGGCTAATCCTCCGCCTTGCGGCACCAGCACACCAGGTTCTAGTCCTGGTTGGGACGCCGGATTCTATCCCGGTTGCCCCTCTTCCAGGCCAGCTCTCTGCTATGGCCCGGGAAGGCAGTGGAGGATGGCCCAAGTGCTTGGGCCCTGCACCCACATGGGAGACCAGGAGAAGCACCTGGCTCCTGGCTTAGGATCAGCGAGATGCGCCGGCCGCAGTGGCCATTGGAGGGTGAACCAACGGCAAAAAGGAAGACCTTCCTCTCTGTCTCTCTCACTATCCACTCTGCCTGTCAAAAAAAAAAAAAAAAAAAAAAGTAATCACAAAATCATGTGAAACAGCTATAATACAGATCCTCAGATATGGGAAGAGCAATTAAAGGATTCTGAGATGATTCTGGAAAGAAAATGTGAAAAAGATACTATTAAGTTTGCAGTAGCTTAATATAATTTAAATGACGTAAATAAAGCAAGAAGCAGAAATAATTTGGAATTGTGACTTACAGTGCTTTCTTTCTTTGCCTACAATATCTCTGACAGTTAGTCTTAAGATTTGTATGTATAATCATTAACTAATACACCATCATGTTGTTACTTTCATTTATCTAGCTATTTTAGACTGTTAATACTATCTGCAACTAGGTTATTTATTTTAGATAATTTTCTGAAGTCCTGGTATGCACTAGTATTCCAGCTTGGATTAAGTAGATAGACAATTGATTACAAATATCATTGATAAAATTTCTAACATAATTGAAAAGCACCCTTAAGTGCTGTTTGCCATGGATATCAGGGAGAACATATTTGACTAGAGAAAACAGATGACCCTGACCTTCTATGATGCACCGTGAAGGAGGGATTTCTGTGGTCTATCACAGCATGATGAAAAGGCACTGCAGATACTCCTTGACTTATGATGGAGAGTCTGTTCTAATTAAATCCCTCATGTGTCTAAGATGTATTTACTGTACCTAAAGTACTAAATTTCATAGGTTGGTGACACCGTATCTGTTGTTTCCCATCTTGATCATATGGTGCTTTGGCTCTGTTTCTGCCCAGCAATGGGAAAGTTTGCCGTACCTGGTGTTGCTAGTCAGGGAAAGTATTAAAATTCAAAATTCAAAGTATACATTACTTATTTTCCCTTTCTATTTTGATCAGTCTGAAAAGTGTTAAGAAAAAGGTTTTAGCAGTTGATTTGAATTTTCTCATTCCATTTAGAATGCAGAATTCAGTGTATAAAAAGGTATTACTGACAACTCTTGGTGAACTTCCTCCAACTTACAATAAAAACATCCTGAAGTACAGTTTCTAGTGACTGCGCATTTTTGTTGCAACAAATTGAAAAATTGCAGGTTGAACCAGGATAAGTTGGGATGGTCTTCACTTTAAAATGAAGTCAATAATGACATCGATCTGTCTGTAATTGTCTCAGCCTCATTCAAAAACTCAAATTCCCCGTGATATATTTGTCTTTACCTCTACCTTCACAATTTGGCAGACAGTGATAAAGAGAACACAGCTTCTTGTGAGTTTGTAGAAGCTGAACGGCTGGTGACCCTCAATGAAGGAAACTGGAGTTTATTTCTCCTTCATTGGAATAAGCCCAAGTTCTAAGCCATGATTTCACTGAGAAAGAGAAGGAAAGCATATAACGTGTGTTGTTTTAAAAGTAGCTGAGAGAAGAATTTTGATCATGAAAATTGGGTAAATGCTCTCTGTGAAGGCTGCTTAGAGAGATGAGAAAGGTCATTGGTCCAGCAATTATGTTATCAGGAAAGAGCTAAGAGAGGACAGAAGTTCAAGAGGGCACTTCAGAATATAATGGAGAACAAGAAGAAGATGAAGGGGCTGCCCCATTATACCAGTCCATTATAAGCTCAAATAGACAAACAGACAAAAAAGAAATTTCTCAGATAGTATCAATATATTTTATTAGCAATATTTTGTTGTAAATTTTTAGCGACTATTTAATATATACCCCTTGTTGTGGATATGCCTCATAAATTTATTCTTTCATCATATTTTAATGAAGGTATATTAAAATTTGCTTATATCAAATAAAGATAACACCTGCTTCTGAACAGAACCCTAGAAATCTGAATTCTTTCGATCTCTGTTGAGGAATGAAAAGCTAGAATGATAGTTATGGGCAGAATCAGTTATTCCCAGATTCTAATATACTACATCCATGTTCCATAACTCTGCACAAGAATATAATCGGCATGTGTCTGAATTTATAGGCAGTGACTTTCTACTCACTGATGTTCCTGAAACACACAAGGAAGGATGGCAATTCCAAAGGTATGTTGAGATAAAAAGCAGGAGAGAAAACAAAGATAAACCACGAAGATTTATTCTGTTTTGGTATGGCTAGTAAGATTTGTGTTCAGGACTTAATGTAAAAACAAATTATTAATTGAAAATGGCTGGAATGAAGAGTTGGAAGAGAAATACATGTCACATAGAGGCACAAAAATCATCAAAGGGGAAACAAAAGAAAAAAACACCTCATCTACACCAAGAGTTTACTCTCCCCAGTCTATTAAGCTCTTTTCTCTTTGACTTGGAATAGGACTAAGTGATTTCAGTATCATTCTGTCTTGTCTTATAAATAGAGTAACTATAAACCTGGAACAAACTGTGTGCAACTTTATGTTATTAGGCATATCTCTGCAGAAAATCCCAGAATTTAATGGAAGAGACATGAAAAAGACACACAAGAAGACAGGGGAAGAACAATAAGGGGGAGCGGGAGAAAGAAGAAGGGAGATGAAAAGAGATAATTAGTGTTTAACGTCACTGTACACATGAGAGAGAATATATGATTGTTAAGAATATAGGAGCCAGTATTGGGGTGTAGTGGGTAAAGCCAACACCTACAACATCAGCATCCCATATGGGTACTGGTTCATATCCTGGTTGCTCCATTTCTGATTCAGCTCCCTGTTAATGGCTGGAAAAACAGCAGAAGATGGCCTAAAGCCTTTTGGCCCCTGCCACCCTTGTGGGAGACCTGGAAGAAGCTTCTGGCTCCTGGCTCCTGGCTCCTGGTTGGGCCAGCCCTGGCCTTTGTTTCCAACTGAGGAGAGGATGGAAGATTTCTCTTTCTTTGACTCTCCCCAAATGGGCACAAGTTTCAGGGCTGGACCAGGCTAAAGCCAGGAGCCCTGGAACCCATCCAGGTCCCCCATATGGGTGGCAGAGACCCACGTACTTAGAACACCATCTGCTGCCTTCTCAGCCGTAGTTTGGGGATCAGATTGGATCAGAAGAATGGAACAAATGAGATGAAACTGGCACTCCGATAGTGGGATGCAGGAGTTCCAAATAACGGTTTACCATGCAGTACTACAATGCCCAGCCCAAAATTATTTTCAAGTATGCAAGAGTTGTAGAAGTTTTATTCACCCACAACAAATCAGGAAATTTGGTTGTTTCTCACTTTCCATTACAATCAAGTATAGTTGGGGATATAAATAATGAGGTATTTTGTTAGATCTCAGTGAAGAAGAACCTGAAAATAAATTAAACCATCTTTTACTTGAAAACTCTATTTTCTATTTAACATCTTTTTTGGGGAAATTGTCAGTAGTTTTAAAATGTTCACAGTACTTGATGAGCCATCACTACCTTCACATATCACAAACCATGTCTGTATCCTTTCTCTAGTAAAAGAAAAAAAGTCTTAGAATAGCTATGAAGTCTTTTTTTTAATGAAATCTTGTCAGGTGGCATTCAAAGATCATTCGTTCTCTTTATCTAATGTTTCAATTAAATGAACCTTAGCGAAAGTCCTTTAGCGCTCTTTGTCAACAGAGTGCAGGAGGATGCAACTTCATTTTACATTTCAGATTACATGCTTCTTCCAGACACAAAACAAAAATAAATGTGTTCTGAAATACAGGAATTATAGTGCAAGCATTCAGAAGTCTTAAGTATCTAAATGTGGGTTAGCAAAGAAACAATTTCTAGTTTAGGACTAAATTGTATTTTACTTTAATGCATTACATTACTACCAGCAGTCAGGCAGAAAAAGTATATGAACATATAAATGACCATATTTCTTACCAAATAGCAGTTATATACAATAAAAATGTGAATGTGCAAGTATGTGTATGTGGGCATACACAAGTGGATGCATATATATTTAAAAAGCTAATTTCCCAGGATAAAAGAATAATTTAGACATTATGCTTCTTTTTTAAAATTATTTTTGAACAAAATTAATTGCTTTAGTACATAAGGAATGGCATTTGTAAGCAAATAGAAACTGCCATAGTATTAAAGCTGCAGTAATAATATCACCTTTATTGAATATTGCTGAGGGAATAAAATGCTACATTAAAATAAATTTTTACAGTCTCAGATTTAGTTGGTTCTTTTATTGATTGAATAAAAATAATACAAAACTTGGAAGTTTCGTGAAGTAAATAAATATTATTTTTTTTTGACAGGCAGAGTTAGACAGTGAGGGAGATAGAGATAGAGAGAAAGGTCTTCTTCCCATTGGTTCACCCCCCAAATGGACATTACTGCTGGCGCACTGTGCCAATCCGAAGCCACGAGCCAGATGTTCCCTCCTGGTCTCCCATGCTGGTGCAGGGCCCAAGCACTTGGGCCATCCTACACTGCACTCCCGGGCCACAGCAGAGAGCTGGACTGGAAGAGGAACAACCGGGACAGAATCCGGTGCCCCAACTGGGACTAGTACCCGGGGTGCTGACACCGCAGGTGGAAGGTTAGCCTAGTGAGTCACAGCGCCGGCCAAAGTAAATAAATTTTCAATAAAATCATTTCATTTCAAATATACATGAATTTATTTGGTCCTTGTGGAATGACATTTGACTTCTGAACCATAAATTATACCCTAGACATAAATGTTATCTAAAGATTGGATCCATAATAAGAGCTTAAAAATTAGGCCATATTACATGGTCTGGCTATTAACATTTCTAAAGCTTGCCAGCTTTTAATGTTTAAAAAAATTCATAGTCAATGTATTTCTTGGGAAAGGATAAGAATACAATAATGTAAACAAGACTTTTAGAAAGAGTAAAGAAAAATGGAAAAATGTAGCAGTTTTACTCCTGAGAAATCAAAGCAAGCAGAGCTTCCTCTGAAACACTTAGTGTGATGGGTTTATAGGTCACACATTTGCACTGAGTTCACTAATGAATGAAGATAAAGAAATCAAGTGAAAAATGAGATCACAGGGGTTGTCACAAGATAGGGTATCTGAGTAAGCTAAAGAAGCATTGATCTTACTTCTAACTCCTCTTTAAAATAAACCCTTAATGGCAGCTTACCACAATTTGCCTATTCTCCCTTATCTTAAATGTTTGACCTCGGCCTGGTTTCATCAGGGAGTTTCTTTACTGTCAAGATACACAGAAGTCATTTTCATAAATTGTAGTCAAGAAAAGTCAGCTGGTTATAATCTTCAAATCACTAACAAACAATATACAAGGGGATATCAAAAAGTTTATGGAAAATGGAGTTAAGAGATTACTTTGGTGCAAAAAATTGAAATCTATGCATTTTTCCATACTACAAATTTTTCATGAACTTTTTGAAGGCATATTGTATGCTCATTACTCTACACAAATTAACAAAAATAAATCTTTGATGGATTTTAATATTACTAATCTTTTTTTGAGAGAGATAAAGTTGAATATAATATTTTGATAGAGAGAGAATGCTCTTCTGGGTTGGTCCAAGCACATAGACCCTATGTATTGCATATAAGAGTAGAGGCAATCCTTTATAATTATGATTATCCCTTACGTTCTTATGTTTGGATACGGCTGGAGTATGTCTCCCACTGTTTCAATGCTAGAGGCTTGATCCCCAGAATGGCAATATGAAAGGTAGTGGAATAGTGTAAAGTCAGGGCCTAGCAGGTGGTGATGAGTTCACAGGGTTCACTGCCCTTGAGAGGCATGAATTTAATTCTTCACAGACTCCACTTTGTTCTCATGAGAGCCTGTTGATACAAAATCATGCCATGCATGCGTTTGCATCCTTCTGCATATCTGTCTTCCCACTCTTCCACTGTTTTGTAGTGCATCGAAGAAATCCCCCACCAGAGGACAAACCAACAGGGGCTGTCTAATCTTGCATTTTCAGTCTGCAGAACAATACCAAAATAAACTGCTTTTCTTTTCTTAATTTATCTTTTAAAAATGTATTTATTTTATAGTCAGAGAGAGAGAGAGGCAGAGACAGATAGAGATTTTCCATCTGCTGGTTTACTCTCCAAATGCCTACAACAGCTGAGGATGTGCCAGGACAAAGCCAGGGGTCTGCAGCTCAATCCAGGTGTCCCGTGTGGATGACAGGAACCTGAATATTTGAACCATCTCCTGCAGTCTCCAGGGTGTGCATTAGCAGGAAACTGGAATCACTAGAGAAGCGGTCTTGAAATAGGCACTGTGATATGGCATGTATACTACCCAAGTGGCTTTTTAACTACTGAACTGAGGAGTAGTCAACCAAGTTTCACTTCTTTTAAACTATTTAGCCTCAGGTATTTTGTTACCAAAATAAAAAAGGGACTAATATAGCATAGATTTGTTATCTGAAATTTCTTCCTGCAAGACACATTGTATAATAGATGAAAATTTTGGCTGATAGCACTAATGAAAGTCATATTAAACATAGGCTATGTTCTCATTCACATAAATATTTTGTATGAAAATTCAGAGACAACTAAGCTGATATACCTGTCGATCCATATATAAGGTACATAAATGCAGATATGTATATAAATACAGCTACTGATCTAATACTAGGATAAGCAGATTATCTACAGGACTTCTTTCATACAGGACTTTATGACAATCACCATGTTTGTAGTTTGTGTGTGTGTGTGTGTGTATGAAAGACTGGAAACTGAGAAAACAAGAATGGATTACTTAACAGCAATTAAGTTCAAATAGTATTTATTGCGGACAGTTTATGGAAACAAAATCAGTTGCTTGTTAATCCTGTTCTTTCTCATTTTCAGAGACAGCATACCAGGACCTAACAATACTCAGGCTTGGATATCAGAATAAAGCTTTTGGCTGTGCACAATGGAATTTAGAATTTCCTGATCAGGAAAACATGCCTTTTCTGTGGTTAGTCATGTCTGGAAATTCAACCACTTTATGACCCAGTTGTAATTCACACCTTCAATATCAGTGGTTGAAGAGGAGCTATCCCTTCCTCTATTGTGAAGAATGGTTAGGCACTGCAGATGATCCTTGTCACTCAGCTACCTAGCTATCAGCCTGTGTATCTCAGAACGATATCAAGATTGATATACCATGCACTAGCCATAACCAATTCCATAGAGATCCACAGGTCAGCTCCTACTCAGGGAGTCTACCCTGCAATAGGTTCATTTTGGACAACTAGTTACATTTATTTGTTTGTTAAGAAAATATCAATGATTTGTTTTATTAATGCAGAGTGTATTGATAAAATGTTTAAATAAATTAGTGAATAAAATATAAAATAATCTTTAGCATCAGATCTTTTATGGACATAACCAAGGATCTAATGACATTGCTGTAATGTCAGGACTGTTTCTGGCATCTGTGTCTGCTCTGCTGATCTTAATTTAAATGCCATGATGATGGATATTTATTTCATGTCTTTGTTTCTTTGATAATTTTCCAAATAATCCCTAATATGTTAATTAGCTAATTCCACTGTAAATTTTCCTTTACTACAGCTGTTCTTTTTGATGAGATTTTTGGAAGAGAGCATTTTTCTCTATAATTGAGCCTATCTTGTTAAGTCCCAAGTTGATATTCAGGGATATTATTATTTTTATGCAAATTATGTGGAAATTATCTTCAGCATTGGATATCAATATCTGCTTGGCTAAACAGTCATGCTGGGTCATGCCATTTTTAAATAGTGTATCAAAGACTTCTAAGAAAATCTGAAAAAATTATACATTCAAAAAGGATAAAACATAGATTAAGAATGCACCTTTAAAATATCTTTTATGATTTCATATTAGCACTTATCTGTTCACAATTACACAATTACATTCAGACAAGTGAGATTATTTTGAAATTGAAATCTACTCAAATAATATGTTTCCTTTACAAAATATATCTCAGTTTGTCTTTTCATCAAATGAGAAATGAAAGGGCATTTATCATATTAGTCCTGTCTCCATCAGAATGCCACAGTTAAATGTCAACAGCCTCAAAGAATTTAATTACTAAAGCAACTGCATCTGTTAATAGTAGTTTTCTGGTGGAAGTTGAAAAGTCACAGATCATAGAACCTCCCTGCCTCCCCAGTGATGCTACAAAGCCTGCAAGCTATGGACATGTTCAGAGAATATTTAGTATTTTACTGCACCCAGCAACAAGAAAACCATTTTGATGGACCTCTAAGAATTAACCGGATATTTTGGATCTTGGTAGGAATCATTGCTGGGTTGGTAAGCCTTTCTTTCCCTATACAAGTTTATTAGAAGTACAATTAGGACTTGGTCAAATAAACTCCCAGAAAGATATTTTAATTCACCTAAGAGAATGTGACCCAAAGGTCTCACTTTGTTAAAAGCGAGCAGTCACAGTTGGATGTTTGCCTACTGGTTAAGATGTCGGTGTCCCACATCAGAGCTAGCTCCTGCTTTCACTCCCAGACTCTGGCTATTGACTTTGACTTCCTGCTAACACAAACCATGGGAGGCAGTGGTGGGCTCCTACTATCCATGTGGAAGATCTGGATTGATTTGCCCTCAGCCCAGCTTCAGCCACTGCAGGCATTTGAGAAGTAAATTCGTGAATGGAAGCTTTCCTTCTCCCTTGCTCTTTCTTGTTGTCTCCTTCCAATAAATAAAAAAGGGAGCAACACAGAATATTATGTAAGTGAGATAAAGATAAAAGAAAGCATTAAACAGGGTAGACCATATTTACAATGATAGAAGCAAAATTTTCTGGCGATATTTTGGCATTGTTGGTTTCCCTCCATGAAACTGCAAGGAAATCTGCTGCCTATCTGAATATATCCTGGAAAGAACAATTGCAGGTTTTGGAGATACTAACAGTGAATCAAACCACAGACGCACATTTTCAAACAAAAACAGAAATAAACGAGACCAATGTCCACCCGAATAGACGTTAAAACTTTACATTTCTATTTAAAATGTTATTCCTTCTCCTCCTTGAGAGAAATAGGCAATTATTAGTTCCCAGGGACATGCTAAGTATTTTACAGATGTTCGCTCATTTAGAAGCCACAGGACATTTGTGACATTATATTCTACCTGAATTGTGTAGGCACAGGAAGGTCAAATCACTGAAGTGAATTCCTACACAGCAAGCAATACCAGATCTAGATTTCTACCGAAGTCTATTCTTTCCATTCTCTCCTCAGAGTACAGTTCTGAAAAGCTTGCAGCAGTAAAATGTTGTCTTTATTGAAAGTCAGGAGTCATTTGTCCTATAAACTCTAAAAACTAGCTCTCACTGTACTGAGCTATAAAAGCAGTTTTGCAAACTTGAATTAAATTCCTTTGGCTTTTTCTTTGTCCTCTTCTCCCTACTCTTTTTCCTCCTTCAACTTCATCCTCTCAGTCTATACACCACAGCGGTGCTTTACCCCAATGAGACGTCTGCCATGTATTTATAGTCATCTGACCTCTGACTTGTTAAGAGGCTCAGGCAATAATAACACATCTGAAAGAAGGACAGTTAGGTTACAGGTGAACACTTAAAAAACCTTCTCACTACAGCATTCCTAAGTTAGCAACTACGTACACTTCAATCCAGGCCAAATGTTTTAATAGTCAATGGCTTCACAATTAATTTCTGAATGTGTTCCTAAGCATAGAGGATGTGAATGGTAAAGAAAAATATGGGAAACAATTACACAAATTCATAGTCCTTGTGCCATTTCTGTGAATTATTTCAGAAAGCAATACAATGCACTGTTCTGCATAATTTATGACACCCATGATATAAAATCCCAAGGACACAGGGATTTTTTTCCCAATTTTATTATGATCTGGTGTATTTTTGAAAGAAAAAAAAGCTTTGAAAAGGCAGAACAGAAAATGCATCTCATGATAGAAGACTGGCCTTGACTGAATAAGGAGTATATAGAGAAAATAATTTGATGCAGAAAATAGTGAAAAACAAATTTATCATGCCCCCTGCAATATACTCCAGTGCAAAGATTCTGAACTTTGGAACTGTGACCTTGTGCAACTTACTTATTAAAAAAAATTTACTCATTTATCAAATGAGGATAAAGAATATGTGCAAGTTGACTGTGAAGAATGAAATCAACTAACACTTTTTAAGAGTGTGAAATGTATCTGACACATGGTAAGTATTCACTACATTTTAGTCTCTTTCCCTACCTCCTTATTTTGAGGTCATAAGTAAATATACATAGAACAAAAGTAGTGCCAGTGCCACGGCTCACTTAGCTAATCCTCCGCCTGTGGTGCCGGCACCCCGGGTTCTAGTCTTGGTTGCTCCACTTCCAGTCTAGCTCTCTGCTGTGGCCCAGGAAGGCAGTGGAGGATGGCCCAGGTGCTTGGGCCCTGCACCCACATGGGAGACCAGGAGGAGGCACCAGGCTCCTGGCTTCGGATTGGCATAGAGTGCTGGTGGTAGTGGCCATTTGGGGGGTGAACCAATGGAAGGAAGACCTTTCTCTCTCTGTCTCTCTCACTGTCTAACTCTGCCTGTCAAAAAAAAAAAAAAAAAAAAAAAGAACAAGAGTAGTTACAGAATTATTTTGTAAACAGTTGTTTCAAAAACCCTAAGCTGGGTCAACATTGTAGCAAAGTGAGACAAGGTTCCACCTGTGATACAGGCATGCTTTATGGGTGCCAGTTCAAGTCCAGACTGATGTACTTCCCATCCAGCTCTTTGTTAATGTGCCAGGGAAAGCAGAAAATGGCTGAAGGACTTGGGCCTCTGTCACCCATGTGGGAGATGCAGAAGAAGCTGTTGGGTCTTGGCTTTAGTCTGGTCCAGCCCTGTCTGATGTGGTCATTTGGAGAGTGAACCAGCAGATGGATCTCTCTGTTTCTGTCTCTCCCTCTTTCTCCATAACATTCATAAATAAATAAAGGTTATAAATATAAATGGGTCATGTTATTATATTTATAAATAATATTTATAAATATATGTTTAAAAAACAAAAATAGAACCATTCAAAATAAAGGCAATTTTTAGCCATCATTTATACTAATGATCTATTACAATTCTTTCTTTTTTTTTTTCTTTTTTTTTTTCTTTTTTTTGACAGGCAGAGTGGACAGTGAGAGAGAGAGACAGAGAGAAAGGTCTTCCTTTACCATTGGTTCACCCTCCAATGGCCGCCGCGGCCGGTGCGCTGCGGCCGGCGCACTGCGCTGTTCCGATGGCAGGAGCCAGGTGCTTCTCCTGGTCTCCCATGGGGTGCAGGGCCTAAGCACTTGGGCCATCCTCCACTGCACTCCCTGGCCACAGCAGAGAGCTGGCCTGGAAGAGGGGCAACCGGGATAGAATCCGGTGCCCCAACCGGGACTAGAACCCAGTGTGCCAGCGCCGCAAGGCGGAGGATTAGCCTATTGAGCCGCGGCGCCGG
Source organism: Lepus europaeus (assembly GCF_033115175.1). Classification (NCBI taxonomy): domain Eukaryota; kingdom Metazoa; phylum Chordata; class Mammalia; order Lagomorpha; family Leporidae; genus Lepus; species Lepus europaeus. Next base: position 44,296,938 of record NC_084843.1, on the reverse strand, counting down.
CCGGATCTATTACAATTCTAAAACAGAACTTTAGCTTGAAAATAGCTAATTATCAGCTAATTATCAAATATCATACGCATTTTAGGAAATTTACCCATGTTCAGTGTCTTATTCTGTTTTGTGCAGCTATCACAGAATACCTGAGACTGTACAATTCACAAAGGAGAATATTTTTGGGTTTCATAGTTTGGATGACTGAAAAATGCAAACAGCACACCACTGTTGATTGGCAGGGAACCTGTGTGTTTCACAAAGCAGGAGATGATATCACATAGCGGGGTCACGTGAGAGAAAGAAAAGTAAAGGCAGAGCTGGGGAGAGATACCACATGACGAGATGAAAAACAGGAACAGAAAGGTCCAGGCTAGTTCTTTTATAACAAACTGCTCTTGGAGCAACTAATGTATTACTGAGCCCCACCCACTCTGAGAAACCATGATTAATCCCTTCTGAGGTCAGCCACTATCCAAACACCTCTCACTAGATCCTGCCTCTTAAAGGTTCCACCACCTTTCAAAGCTCTTACATTAGGAGCCACACTTCCAGCATGTGAAATTTGAGGCGGAGGCAGGGCCGGGGGCAAAGGAAAGCAGACCTAAGACGTAGCATTTAGTATCAAACTGTAGCTTCTAGGATGAGGGTTGTGGCACAGCAGGTTAAGATGCCACTTATGAGGTCGACACCCCATAACAAAATTCTTGAGGTCGAGTCCTGCCAACTTTTCTGACCCTAGTTTCTGTTAACATGCCCGAGAGGCAGTAGAGGATGGCCCAAGTACTAGAGTTCCTGTCACCTCTGTGGAAGACCTGAGTGGAGCTTCTGGTCTTGGTCTAGCCTAGTCTTGGCTGTTGTAGGCTTTTGCTTGGTGAACCAGCAGATCAAAGATCTCTCTTTCTCTCTCTTCCTCTCTCCCTCTGTTGCTCTGCCTGTTAAATACATTAATTTATTTTACAACTTTGAAAAATAATATCAGATGACAGCTTTTGCTTGCTAGTTCCAGAGAGATAGATTTTGAATTACATTCTGCCTAATTCCCTATTGTACCCAGGCAATTTGCAAATGAAGTATGTGATGTGAAATTACAAAATCATGAGAAAAAAGTCTTTCTTCTAATAAATATCTCTGAAACCCTTTTCCAATTATGATCTAACTCTCTAGGATTTCCAAATTTATTTTGTAAGTAAGGAACGAAATCATCAAGATAACAGCAGGGAATCTGAGAGATTATGTTTCCTCTCAAGCTTCTTTCATGTATCCATTGTACTAGTTTCACATATTCCTATTGCTTTGACCTAATTTGCAGAGAGCTTAATTTATTTTGCCCATCTAAGTCTTTCTTCTCAGCTCACAAAACCACTGTATGTATCCTTTATAGCTCAACCTAAGTCTAAGATAATTTGGTTACTACAATTCAGAAGCTATTGAATTTCACCCAGCGGCACACAGTATACTAAAACTTTTTTCATTTCATTGGCACGATACTGTATTTCAGAATTTTTAAAGGTGCGTTACCTGAATTCCTTTTGAAAAAGATTTATTTATCTATTTGAAAAGAGGAATGACAGAGAGTGGGAGAGAGAGAAGAGAGAAATCTTTAATCCACTGGTTCACTCTCATAAATGCTCACAACTAGAGATGGACCATGGTGAAACCAAGAGCCAGGGACTCCCTCTGGGTTTTCTGCGGGACTAACAGAGACTCAAGTACTTATGCATCATCAGCTTCTTTCCAGATGAATGAGCAAGAAGCTGGATTGGGAGCTGAGTAGCTGGGATTTGACCTGGCACTCTGAAATGGAATGTGGGTGTCCCAAGAGGCAGTTTATCCCACCACACCACAAGCCTGCTCTGCTCCAGAATTATTTCTGTGCAAGAACATACTCAGAGACTTAATTTAAAAGATTAAATCAAACAAAATGCACTTTCAAATAATTATCTACTGATAAAACCCCTTCCAAGTTATCAAATGATCATTTTAACTGTAATTCCATGAGTTACGAGATAGACTGCACATGTTGTCATGCTTTTGTTGATCACTTGTATTTCTGCAGAGTCATTTTGTGTCTTCTTCTACTTCAACTAAGTCAATTATGTACTTATATGCTCCCATTTAATTCTTAAGACACTGTGACATAGATGGTGTTATTATTTCCAATGCATACTTCAGAAGTGAGAAAACTAAGGCAGACAGATTTAACAACTTCTCAAAGGATAAAAATTAGTAAGTATCAGAATCATGCTTGTACTCAGGTTTCCTATCTTCAGAAACAAATTTATAGATATGGCATAAAACTACTACCAAACCAAAGACAGATTAATATCATAAAATTTTTAGTTTGACACTGTCTCTCCATACAGTATGGCCAAGAACTGGTTTTGTGCAATACATATTAGAAGAGTGAGAAACTATGTCATATAATAACAATTAAGCATGTTCCAATAATAAATAGTGGCTTAACACTTTGAAATCAAGCATTTTAATTCACCATATTTACAGAATAAAAGACAAGGGACATACGGTGGCTATACCAGTATTAGACATTATATGCATATATATTCTGTATATATTATGGTCAAAACTATCATCAAAACAGGAAATGAAGGAAACACCTTTGACTGGTAATGGACAGGTTCATAAAACATACATCCAGCATACTTAATGGGAAAATAGTACTTTTGTCTAAGATTTGGAAAAAAGAAAATATTTTCTACCCTGATCACTTCTTTTGAACATGTTATTTGAGGTCTTAGACATTGGTAACAGAAAAAGTAAATAAACAAAAGCTTAAAGACTATAAAGGAAGTGGTTAAATTATATTACTAGGAGAGGTGATTGTTAAACAGAAAATCTGAAGGAATCTCAAAAAACCCTATTATACCTAATCAGTGAGTTTTGCAATGTCACTGCTAAAATCTTGGATTTGATTTTAACACAAGCTAACAAGTTCACCTGTCACATTTTCTTTGGCAGTAGACACAAGATTCTTGGGTCAGAGACAAAGGATTAAATTACTCATGACAATAGCTGAGCTAGAGTATCAGCATTTTCTTATGTTTCCCCAAGTGCTACATGGCATGATAAAGAGAGCTAGGAATCACCTGCTTATGTGCTGTATTGAGTCACAGGAGAAGAACTCCGAGCCTTGGTGAATCACAGGTTGGAACAAGCCTGCGCATTTTACAGTGATACAGTTTTCTTCACATTTGCTTCCTTCAAATTTAATCTGAGAACTAGTTGAGATAGAGAATGGATAGGCCCTTATATTTGGCATACTCAGCAAAAATTTTCAAGAATCCTCAGGGCTTATGGTGGATTGCTTCTCTCAATAGTTACAGTATATGAGGATGATATTCAAAAATAAATCAATTGTAATTTTACATGCCAAAAATAAAAATGAAATAAAAGTTAAAATAAAAAATCTAATTATAAGAGGATCTGATTATACACAATTTTTGAAATAAAATATGAACTATTGTGTAAGAATTGTACTTAGAAAACTAAAAAGATGGTTGATTACATTAAATTGAATCTAAATATGTGGAGATATATACAATGTTAATGGCTGGTAAGACATTATTTTAATGTAACAATTGTTTTAAAAATGTATATGTACATTGAATGAAATACCAATTATTTTTCATGCAGTGTTTTTAATACATACTAACAAATCATTTCTAAAATTGACAAGCCATGAGTCAGATACAAAATTGACAAGCCATTTCTGAAACTCAGACCATTTCTTGAATAGAGAACTGAAAATATCGAAAGAAGTCTTTTAAAACAAGAAACTGAAATGGCTTATGCTGATTTATATGTAATTTCCTAAAGCTTACAATGTCAAAACAATATGATATGAGTTTAAATACTTGCTGGTATATCATGGAACAGAATGGAAAGCTTAAAATTTGGTTCCTACCTAGAGAGTTACTTGATATTTTACCAAGGAGCTAAATCAATCCATTGGAGAAAGGGTTATATTGTTCATAAATATTAGAATAACTGGGTATCCACCCAAAAAAAAGAAACTAACTTATATGGTACACAAACAATATTGTGTGTTATATCAGAAAAACTTAAGCCAAAGCCATAAAGATTTGGGAATAAACTAATAAAGGATATATTTGCAACAAGGCAATAGAAACACATTTTACAGAAAGTTTATAAAAGGCAAAAATTATAAAGGAATTAGTTATACTTCACCAAGATGAGAAACTTTCATAATGGAAATTTTGGTGCATGTTTTAAGATGCTGCTTAGGACACCCACATAGTGTCTGTCTGTCTGTCTCTCTCTCTGTTATTGTGCCTTTCAAATAAATAAAATAAAATAAAATAAAAATGTGAAATGCTTGCTCTTCAAAGAAAAAGACATCATTAGGAAAAAAGAAAAGGCAAGCCATAAACTCGAAGAAAACGCTCAGTTAACAGATGATATCCCAAGAACTTGAGTCCCTGTCATTCACATGGGAGATCTGGATAGAGTACATGCCTCTTCGTTTTTGGCTGGACCAATCCTCGTTTGTTACAGGTACTTGGGCAGTGAACCAGCGAACAGGTAATCTCTTTCTCTCTTGCTCTGTCATTCAAATAAATAAAAATCAATAAACAAGCATTTTATTGGAAAAGGGGCTGTAAATTAATCATTAAATTTCAGGTTCTGAGGTCTGCAATTCATTTTGAAATGCATAAAATTTAGATGGATAGACAGGTGGCTAGATGACTACATGTGTAATAATTCGAGTAAAGTATTAACGACGAAATTCAAGTGGCAGGTAATTTTATAGGCACTGCATAATTCCTAGTCATTGGCTGTATGTTTAAACTTTTATAGTAAAATATTGGGAAAAATGATGAAATACTGACAGAAGTTCTTGACAGTACTGTAAATATGATGATACTAAATGCTCTTCCTGCTGAACCACAGCCTCAGATAGCACCGGAACCCTGAAGGACCATGTCTGCATGACAGCCAGAAAATAAGTCAAAGGTCCGAGTTAAAGTGTTGCAAGAGGTATTGGCTGAAAAAGGAGATTCCCAGAAGATTCACCCAGAAAACTCTGATGAAAATAAGGTCACTTCTTGAGTAGCAAGGGATTTTAGGAAGCTTTTCTTTTATATAAAAAGAAGGGAAGTGAGGATTAAATGGATTTTTTAATAGTTAATCTTCAGTGTAAGCCACAAGGATTATCGTCAAATATCTGATAATCCCTGCTTCAACATTCACATTTTTTAAAGAACGAATTGCTAAAGAATGTAACTGGATTCTCTAAGTGTGGAATGAGGCTTGTCAGCTGATGGAAAGCACCACAGGATCACTGAATAGGCACTTGGTCATTTTATTAAGAGCTTCAAAATGTTAATATTGGCGAATATTTTCTCTAGGTCAGGCTCCCTGTGAAAAACACTCAGATCTCCTATGGTAGTGGGAAGGACACAGTCAGGAATAATACAACTGTGAACAGGTATGGTGGCAGAGGGCATTCCATGCCAGAGTGTCTAATCCAGCTCCTGGCTACTCCACTTCCAATCCAGCTCCCCACTAATGCACACTGTGGGAAGAAGCACAGACTCAAGTACATTCTATAAGGGTATATATATTTTATCACTTGTTTTGCAAAGCATTTGAGGCACAATGCTTCTCAGAGCAAATGCAAATTTAAATATGAAAATAATAAAAATAGAGTGTGAGAGGACAGTGGAGTCTGAGGATAGTTCTGGAAAAAGAGTGATATTAGAATAATGGTGTACAGCCAACATAAAGCATTAAGAAATAAGGTTGTCAGAAAACAGAATACTCTATGAGTGTCATATTTTTCACTATTCTTCATTATCTCAATTATTTTGTGTTGTGGGTATTCCAGCCCTAAACCTGAGGTATATATAGGTTTATATTTACATTTATATAAATATTTATTATTTATATTTATATATAGATTCTAGATTATTTGTAAACCAATAAAGTCAGAAATAAAAATTTAGAAAAAGAGTGAAGTTAAAGTAATGACAAGATTCAGGAACTCAAATAATAGAGAGGGGCTGTGGCTGTGGCAAGTCACTGTTTGCAGTGCTGGCATCCCATGTTGGAACACTGGTTCAAGCCCTGGCTGCTGGGTTTCTGATACAGCTGTCTGCTAATGTGTCAGGGAAAGCAGAGGAAGATACCCAAATGCTTGGGCCCTGCCACCCACAGGGAGACATAGAAGTAGTTCCAGTCTCCTGACTTCATCCTGCCCCAGTATTGGCCATTACGGCCATTTAGGGAGTGAACCATCAGATGAGTCTCTCTCTCTCTCTCATTCTCTCTCTCTGTGTGTGTGTGTGTGTGTGTGTATGAGTGAGTGTTTCTCTATTGCTCTGCCTTTTGAAATCAACCATAAATTGTTTAAAAATACGTAGGAATGTAGGGTCATCTGCTTCTATTCTATTTACAACCAGCTTCTATGAGACGCAGAAACCGGGCTTCTACCACATCAAGGCCGGCCTTCTTAAGTTAAATAGACTTGACCCTGACATGCTTTAAAGGGACACATAGCACTGACCCTACTTTAACAATTCTTGGATGAGCCACAGTAATTTTGCAGCTCACAGCTCGGGTTTCTGAGATAATGATCTGTTAATGTATCCTAGGCTCCAGCAATTAAGAACCTATTTTTCTTTTATTTTTTCTATCATGTTAGCAGTTCTTCTTACAAGATCACCACAATTATTGAGAATGCCATGAGAAACATCTGAAACTGACAGGACTCTAACCATGGAAAACATATTTTCAGCTAAAAGGTTTGCTTTTGAGGAATTCAATCCCCTAAAGAGTTTCCAGACATCTACTTTTTAACCTAACTGAGAAAGTGTGTGTGTGAGTGTGTGTGTGTGTATGTGTGTACTGTCCAAATATTTCTCCAAAGTTCAGGAAGAAAAAAAAAAAAAGAACAGTGATTGGAACTTAAATTAGTAGTGCTCATCAGTCTTTCATAAAGAATAATACATACCATTGACATGAAAAAGAATGAATGATCATCTAGGGGAATTACTTAAATAACTTTGAAAACTATAAGCATTACATACAATACCCCATTTTTGAAATCCCTGCATTTGCTTTCTGTGCAAACACCTATTTTATTCCTTCTTGCCTGAGAGACCAGAGAATGAAAGACAAAGAAGCTTTCCTGTCCCATCTGTGCTTCTGATACCTTTTATTTATTTTAAGCCCTGGACTTCTATGTAATGTATAATTAGTTACCTCCTTCATAGATACATCACAAAGGTTAATGAGTATTATTTTTATAAGTTGCTTATTCCTTATTAACTTTCTACATGGCAAGAGGCTAGTCTTGCCTAAAAACAAGAATATGTATAAGTTTTGGAAATATCACTTTTAGGGAAAGCAGGATTTGGGGCAATTGAAACTTTTTTAATTAACTGACAGAACACATTTTTTTTTTTTTATCATAGGCAAATGTCCTAAAAAGCACTCTAGCCTGAGAATCAGCCCTTAAGGCATTCAGATCTTACTGAAAAGTCCATGGGAGTTTCGCAGGCATGGAAAGCCAAGACACTGCGGCAAAATAAAATAAAATAAAATGACCTAAATGAAAGATCTCTGTAATATCCCAGCAGAAAGAATGGCCATCAAAGAAGGAGGTACCTTTCTGAGAAGGGAGGAGAGAACTTCCACATTGACTATGACCTTGACTAAATAAGGTCAGAGTTGGCGAACTCAGGAGGCTTCCATGGCCTTAGCAGCTCATGACAAGACCCTGGGGTCATCACTGACGTCATAAACAAGATTGTGAATTGTTAAATCAACAAGAGTCACTGTACACTTACTCCCCATGTAGGATCTCTGTCCTTCATGTGTTGTGCTATGTGAATTAATGGTATAACTAGTACTCAAACAGTACTTTATACTTTGTGTGTCTGTGTGGGTGCAAGCTGTTGAAATCTTCATTTAGTATATACTAAATTGATCTTCTGTATATAAAGATAATTGAAAATGAATCTTGATGAAGAATGGGATGGTAGAGGGAGTGGGGGATGAGATGGTTGCAGGTGGGAGGGTAGTTATGAGGAGAAAAAGCCACTATAACCAAAAGTTGTAATTTGGAAATTTATATTTATTAAATATAAGTTAAAAAAAGACAAGAGGCACAGGTGTTTTGCTTAGCAGTTGGGGCATTGGTTGGGACACTTACACTCTGTACTGGAGTGCCTGTTTCAGTTCTGGCTCTACTCTTGATTCCAACATGCTACTCAAGGCACTCCAGGAGGCATCCCATGGTACCTCAAGTATTTGGCTTCCTGGCACCCACTTACAGGACTCAATTCCTGGTTCCCAGCTTTGGCCTGACCAAGGTAACAGTGTTGTATGTATTTGAAAAGTCAGCATGCAAATGATACACCATTGTGTGCATCTCTGTGTATTTCTGCCTCTCAAATAAATATAATCTTAAAAAAAAAAAAGGCAAGAGCAAACAAGTGTTGTAGAGTGTGTGGCCAAAAGGAAGCCTTTCTACACTGTTGGTGGAAATGTAAATAGTTGAAGATATTACAGAAAATAGTATGGCAGTCTCTCAAAAACTAAAAATAGAACTACATATGACCCAAAGATTCCTTTTATTCGAATATACCCAATGGTAATTAAATCACCACATGGAAAGATAGAAGCAATCCTAAGTTCACTGCAATATTCTTCAAAATAGTTAACATATGGAAAACATAGCGTCCACTGACAAATGAATATATAAAGAAATTATGGAGCATATACATTTGTCAGTGGAATACTCTTTAGCCTTAAAAAGAGGACATCCTGATATATGGTCCTAGCAGGTATTATACATGTTAAAATAAGCCAAACTCAGATTTTTTTAAAAAAATATTACATGGTGCCTCTTTTTCGTGGAATCCAAGGAAAAGATTCAACACAGAGAGAGATACTGGAGAACTGTGGTTATCACTGGTAGAGGGAGAGAGAATGAGAAGAAGAAAACCAAAGGGTACCAAAGCTGCAGTTATGCAAAATGAATTAGGCAAGAAATCTAACGTGCAACATGAAACCTATTGTTAATCATGCACTGTGTACTGTAAATTTTCTACAAGAGCAGATTTTTACATTCAATATAAAAATCTGACTGTGTAAGATGATGGATATATTGTCTTAAATATAATAATTTCATCATTTGCATATAGACCAAAACATCGTGTTGTCCATCTTAAATTATCATACAATCTAAAAAATAAAAGAAGTCAAAGAAACATAATGACAGACAGTTACTTGTTGTCTTTTAAGTTGATTTCATGTTATTGTCTTCATAGATAACTTATCAAATACTAGACAAATACTTCCTAGAAGCCCAAAAATGTAAACAACCACTAAGAAAATGCTTCCAGGCCAGCGCTGCAGCACAATAGGCTAATCCTCCACTTGCAGCGCCAGCACACCGGGTTCTAGTCCCGGTTGGGGTACCAGATTCTGGCCCGGTTGCCCCTCTTCCAGTCCAGCTCTCTGCTGTGAACGGGAGTGTAGTGGAGGATGGCCCAAGTGCTTGGGCCCTGCACCTGCATGGGAGACCAGGAGAAGCACCTGGCTCCTGGCTTTGGATCAGCGCAGTGCGCTGGCCGCAAAGTGCCAGCCACAGTGCGCCACCTGCAGCGGCCAGTGGGGGGTGAACCAATGGCAAAGGAAGACCTTTCTCTCTGTCTCTCTCACTGTCCACTCTGCCTGTCAAAAAAAAAAAAAAAAAAAAATGCTTCCAGTAACTTTTCTCCTTTGAATAAGTTGTCTTTTACTAACATTATTCAAATAGTGGGCTAATTTCTTTTTTTAATTTTTTCTTTAAACTGAAAATGCCGGAGACCTTATTTTTCAATGGGAAATAAGGATGATAGCTGCTAGGAGTATAAGGCTCTATTTATTGTCCCATTTGTGAAAATTATACAAAATAGACATTTATTTAATTCTTATACATAAATAAGTCTAATGTATGTATGTAATTCTTCTAACAGCATAGATTATATAATAATAGACTATGATTGGAATTTTTTATTTCAGATTTTTCCATCACACTAACCATAAATAAGATACTTCTGTTTTTTTAAAGGGCTTTGGACTTGATGGGGGTACTCTGTGTTGTGAGATACTCATTACAACTGCGATAATTATAAACTGTATGCCTTGATGAATTTTATCTACTTTGTTTGATGATACCTGTACAATGTGAGAGCTTTTTGGTTCTGTTTTGCTTGAGATAGAAACACACAGAGAAAGAGAGACAGATAGACATAGAGAGAGAGATCACATTCACTGACTCTAACTGCCCCAAATGACTAGGGAGGCTTGGGAATGAAGTAGGAATTTGAGAAACTAATCCCATTCTCCCGTGTAGGTAGCAGGAACTCAATTCCTTGAGCTATAATCACTGCCACCCAGATTCTGCATTAGCAATAAATGAGGGTCAGGATCCAGACACATTACCAAACCCAGGTACTACAATATAGAATGCAGGCATCTTAATGGGCATTTGAACCACTAGGTCAAATGCCCTACAGCTGTGGTTTTACTGTAATTTGGAATTGAATCATTGTTAGTATGTACTTAAGCAAACATCCAATTGATTTTTTTAATATGTTCCAGAGAAACAACTCTCTGATAGGTTATAAATATTATTTTAGAAAAAAAAAATTCATTCCTATAGTATGTTATGTATTCATATTCAAGAGCCTTATCTTGTATATAGTAAATATATTTCAATTCAGTTATAGCAACAACTATTGATAGATATATTTGTGTTAAAATGTCTGGGCAATACAAAAAAGTATAAATCTCAATGCTTTAGGAGACTGTGTTGGGAAAATGTATGAGGCAAAATATAGTAGCAACAAAATTATGTTTGATCATTTCATTTCTGTTTTTTCAAAATAAACTTCAGTAGGGACACTTTTATTGCCCCTTCATTATAAAATACCAAAGACAGTTTAGCAAAGTTTTGCAATTGCATGTGAAGCTCCACAAATAAATACTCATACCTAAAGTACCTGGTGCGATGTAGATACCTGATAAATTACTGTCTATAATTTTTATTTTCATGAATATGCCAGATTCTATTTAAAAAAATGAATTATTTGATTCTGCTTTTAAAATATTTCTCAATATCTTAATTAGAATAAATATACTCTCTGTTGTGTAAATGTATAGTAAGAATAAATCACTTCAGATATTTGAAGTTGATTGGTTCACTCACAAAATAAATATATCCACAGAGAAATAAATTAAAACGCAGGTAAGATCTAACTAGCTACAATTTGTTTAGAAAATCTTTAGTCTTAGCCGGTGCCGTGGCTCAACAGGCTAATCCTCCGCCTTGCGGCACCGGCACACTGGGTTCTAGTCCCAGTCAGGGCACCGATCCTGTCCAGGTTGCCCCTCTTCCAGGCCAGCTCTCTGCTGTGGCCAGGGAGTACAGTGGAGGATGGCCCAAGTGTTTGGGCTCTGCACCGCATGGGAGACCAGGATAAGCACCTGGCTCCTGCCATCGGAACAGCGCGGTGCACCGGCCGCAGCGCGCTACCGCAGTGGCCATTGGAGGGTGAACCAATGGCAAAAGGAAGACCTTTCTCTCTGTCTCTCTCTCACTGTCCACTCTGCCTGTCAAAAATAAAAAAAAAAGAAAAAAAAAAAGAAAGTCTTTAGTCTTTCTTTTTAAATATGAAATCAGATCATCTGAAGGTCAAAAGACATGTATCAAAGATAAAATTTGCAAGGAAATGTCAGATAGTTTAGTTTTCACATAATGGGAAGCATAAACGACTGACATTTTCTATGTTAAATGGAATACAACTCACCTCTGCTTTTGTCATTCCAGATCACCATTCGATCTGTGATTATGTGGAGTTGATACAGAATCAGTTTTCTGTCTTAACTTTTTGACTTTTGACACAATGCACGATGTTCACAGATGTCTGATTTTTGGGTTATAATGTGATAATGCAGCTTCCTTTGGATAAAAATTGTAATAAAGAAGTTGTTCTTTCAGATAAGTCCAAGTGAGCACAGAAAGATATTATTTTTTTTTCTCAAAAACATGTATAGATCTATGAAATTTAATTGTCTCCAAGGATATTTCAGAATTGGTAAGTAAATATATAATAAGAAGAATACTGTTCTAATAGTGACCTGCAGTTTTTGTTTTTTACATTCACCTAATTGCAAAAATGATCGCCAGGACTGTACATTAATTTCCATCAAGGTTGTCAAGTTCTCTGGCCTATTGTTTTCATTATCCATTTGTCACACAGGTTCGTGTATCTCCTTTTCTCCATCCTCTTCTTTTTGTTTCTCCTGTCCATTCTGTCCATCTTTATCTGCCTATTGAAGATGTCCCTAAGTATAATGTTATATACTTTCCCATATCCTTTAGGGATCTACCACAGGTTATTCAACTTTTATACTTTCTTTCATAATTTCTTTTTAAACAATTTACAAATCCACAAAAATAACAGAGAAGAAAAATGTCATTTCCTGTTACTCTGAGTGAATCATAACTGATGTGCTTTTATATGGGTGATCAAAGTAAATCTGAAGAACTTATAGTAATTTTTATTGTTGAAAATAACCCATTTAAAAAATTTGGGAACTTATTTCAGAATTTTATGGACATAACTTACATATCATAAAATTCTCTTGTAGGGTCCAGTACTGTGGCATAGAAGGTTAAGCCTTTGCCTGTAGTATCCACATCCCATTTGGGCACTGGTTCCAGTCCTGGCTGCTCCACTTCTGATCTAGCACCTTGCTAATGTTGGCCAGTGCTTGGGCTCCAGCATCCACATAGGAGACCCAGAAGAATCTCCTGGCTCCTTGTTTTGGCCTAGACCAGCCCTGGCCATTGCGGCCATTTGGGGAGTGAACAGGTGGATGGAAGATCGACCTCTCTCTCTCTCCTTCTCTCCCTATATCTTTGCCTTTCAAACAAACAAAATAAATCTTTTTTAAAAAATTATTTCCTGTAAAGTGTATAATTTGGTGGATTTTGGTAAGGGAGAGTTCTTCAAAAGATAATACAAAAGGCACATTCTAAAAACCATTCATGGATCTCAAAACTTTTATACCAAAATAAACTTTTTTTTTTTAGTGGGAGGTAAAATAGTAAGGTTTATTAGGAAGGGACATCTGTAAGGATGGATGGGCACCTCTCCAGACAGAGCCTGAGAGACTGCGGAAGAGGAAGGAGGGAGGTTACATGTTGAGTGGAGAGACTACACCTGACCAGGCCAGGCGCAACAGGCTAATAAACTTATTTTTTAATTATTTCTCCACACACTTTTTGAAGCACTGTAGTATTCAGAGTTGTGCAGCCATCACTACTATATTATTGCAAATATATTACAAGTAATATATTGTTATTTTTATGTCTTAAATAGAAAATAAGTAAATAAAGCCACATAACCTTCAGCAGTCATCTTACTCACCCCTTCCCACAGCACCTGGCAATCAGTAATTTTTCTGTGTATGTGTATGAATATTATTAATACTCAATGCAAATGTAATTGCATTGGGGGGCACTCATTATTTTCATTGTCTCTCCAACATAATTGATTTTTTAGTAGCACTGACTTATATTGGTTCTGCCACCATTTAAATACAATTATTTGAATCTGTCTCTTCTACAAGGAATTTAAAATATTTGGGGGGCCGTTTGCACTGCTTCATTTGATGATTTTCTCTGATCCATTTCTTGTTTGTTCAGATGTATTTTGTCTTAGGATTATAAAGCTTTCCTTTGCCCGTAGAGGCCAGTTATTTTAATTTTTATTCAGACCAAAATAAACCTCAAAAGTCAAGCACCAAATGGTGCCCTTTAATCACCGTCTCCAAGATCAGAAGCTCCCAGGAGATGCTTCCTGAAGTGGGGCCTGCCTTGGCTCTCTAGGGCTGGAGACGCAGCTGAATCTCTTTTTTCTTGAACTGACCCTAACCACCCTAACTACCTTATGGCTCTCTCCACCTGTCTGACATCTCAGTGCTGCACTCTTTGGCTCCTGCCTAACCCAGACAGTTTGCTCCAAAAATATGCTAACGCTCATGCTTCTTTGAGCTCCACTCCACTCTATATGCTCCACTCCAGTGAATGCTGACCTATCTTGTTCTATATCAAACTCTCAGTAACTGTCCATTCCTTCAAACTTTGTTTTAAAGATGTTTTATTTATTTGAGAGGTAGAGTTACAGAGAGAAGGAGAGACAGAAAGGTCTTCCAGACACTAATTATAATATGCTGAACTTTGCCAGTCTTCCGCCCAACAGATTCATGCCCTAGTGAGCTCACACTGCCATGAGAATTTTCTGTCTTCACATTGAAACAGGTAACTGGACTTATCTTATTTCCTTTTCTCTCCAATACACAGATACAAGAGTCTCTATTACTCTGTCTCTCTGAAATATCCTTCTCATTTCCAATCTGTGGTTTTATCATATGTTTACCTATCCATCTCTTTCTCAGAATTTAGGGCCAGGTATCCTCTCACTATTCATTGCTTCTTCTCCCTGAGACTTTTCATTTTGTAATTACCCATTCAGGTCATACCCAAGTCACCAGCAGTTGCCACCGGAGTGTTACTGATGTTCATATAAATGAACAGGATTCTTATAATTAAACTGTCAGTTTCAAAATGAGATGACTGTATTAAAATTAAATTCTACATGGCAATTTAATGTTTCACTTATATTTTCCAGTTCAGATGCTTATAATGCCAATTAAGACATGTCTGACTGGTCTAAAATTTTTCATCTTGAATTGGAGACTGGGTGGTAGACGTTTTTGATTATTTTCAGTCAATTCATCAAAACTATTAATGAGTAAATCTAGATTCGGAGATTATTTGCACAACTATATAATTCCTCTTCTCTTACCGTGGAGAGTTACTGAAGAGTTATTTATTTCCTCCAGTAAACTAGGGACAATGATGGGATATATATGTAAGTAACCATAAATATGGTGTTTATTCATAATGTATATTTATGGGATCAGATGTATCCAAGCAGACTAAGGACGTGGATATTAGCATGATAAGGCATATATTTTAACTAAATAATACAAAGACATTAAATAGTATAGATATATATCATTTTCTATGCAAGGGAATATTTTAACAAGAGATCAGTATCAATTTTGAATGAGCTCTCCATCATCTTGCTTCCAAGGACACTGAGACAAAGTTCTTTATATCATTAACCATGAGGAAAAAAAAAAAAAAAGCACCAATCTTTGCGACTTGTTACTGGGAAGAAACTGACAGTTTGTTAGACATTTGGAAAGCTAAATGCTGTTATTTTCTAGCATAAATCCATAAATGCTCCAATTCTAGATTTTCCTTTAAAAAAAAGTATCCAGGATATTCTTAGATCTCCATTTCCAGTGTGTTTCCAGCATGTAAAAATCAGAGTACCTTTGTCTTATACAAAATGTAACTGCTTTCGATTCATAGACAGAGAGTAAGGGGAGAATAAATGAAATGGCCAGCTAATGCCACTTCTGAATGGCTGTTATGATGCTACAACATTACCTCCTGCAAGGGTAAAAGCAATGCTAATATTGCGAAAGAGATGAGTTGCTGAGATATAAGTGGATTTAAGAATGGCATGCCACTCAGAACTATTTTTGGTATTCTATAAGCAAAAGAACAGCAGAAAAGAGCAAAGAGACACTGACCTTGGAGCTACGTATGCTGGTATGACACAATCCTGCTTTAGAACAGCTACCAGTGTTCTCACTTACATGGGTCGTTCCCTACTCTCTTTCAAAAGTCTTCCAAACTGGGTGATAAATTGCACTTTAATTATATGGCACAGTGTTAAAAATAACATAACATAATTACTTTTAAACAAGCCGCTTTTATTGCTACTATTTTCTCTGTACCCCCAACTTATGGCTGAGCAGAAGGAAATTATTTTCATGAAGGACTTAGCCCAGTTTTGTCTTCAGTCACTGGAATGGCACCATCTTTGGGTACTCCAAAATACAGGATCCCAAATGGTTTTCATCTTACTCTGACACAAGTTTTAAATATCGTTTTGTTGTAATAGTCATTTTTTAAAAACTTTTATTTAATGAATATAAATTTCCAAAGTACAGCTTATGGATTACAGTGGCTTCCCACCCCATAAACTTCCCTCCCACCCACAACCTTCCCCTTTCCCGATCCCTATCCCCTTCCATTCACATCAAGATTCATTTTCAATTCTCTTTATATACAGAAGAACAGTTTAGTATATACTAAGTAAAGATTTCAACAGTTTGCCCCCACATAGTAACACAAAGTGAAAAATACTGTTTGAGTATTAGTTATAGCATTAAATCACAATGTACAGCACATTAAGGACAGAGATCCTACATGATATTTTTTTAAAAATTGATTAATTTTCTATGCAATTTCCAATTTAAAACCAAGTTTTATTTTCAATTATCTTTATATACAGAACATCGATTCAGTATATACTAAGTAAGGATTTCATCAGTTTGCACCCACACAGAAACACAAAGTGTAAAAATACTGTTTTAGTACTAGTTATAGCCTTACTTCACATTGGACAACACATTAAGGACAGATCCCACCTGAGACGAAAGTACACAGTGACTCCTGTTGTTGATTTAACAATTTGACACTCTTGTTTATGGCGTCAGTAATCTCCCCAGGCTCTAGTCATCAGTTGCCAAGGCTATGGAAGAAGAAACATGCCAGGGGATTCCAATACAATCCTATCAAGGTGGCATGTACCAATGCCATCTCACTAGTCCAAGTGATCATCTTCAGATCAAAATTGATCACATTGATAGGTCTAAGAGTCAAAGGGATCACACAAACAAGACTTGTGTCTGCTAATACTAGCTGATAGAATCAAAAAGGGAGAGAACAATCCAATATGGGAAGTGGGAGACACAGCAGACCCATAGAATAGCAAATGTCCTAAACAACACTCTGGCCTCAGAATCAGCCCTTAAGGCATTCAGATCTGGCTGAAGAGCACATGAGAGTATTTTAGGCATGGAAAGCCAAGACACTCTTTCAAAAAAAAAAAAGAAGATGACGACCTAAATGAAAGATCTCTGCAAGTGAGATCCCAGTGGAAAGAACGGGGCCATCAAAGAAGGAGGTACCTTTCTCTGAAGGGAGGAGAGAACTTCCACTTGACTATGACCCTGTTGGAATAAGATTGAAGACGGTAACAGTCATTTTAAAACTTTCCTTTGTCTGTATGTCTTGATATGATTAGAAATCAACCTTATTTCAATAGCAGTCTGTCTTTCACACAAACTGGGTCAGTTATAAACAATAGAATGTATATATATATATATATATATATATATATATATATATATATATATTCTTGGCAGTTTAGAGCAAATAATTTATAAGTACAAGTAAAGGACTAGAGATTGAAAGCTAATGGGATAACTCCCAGATTTGGAACTGAACAGATCTATTTTCCACAAATACGTCAGCTAATACTAGTTCTAGAATTGAGTGCAAATGATTCAACATACAACAAACTTAGTATGCTCATAGTCTTTAAACTAAGAACAACAACAAAAGAGCTGTTTGGGAAATAACAGCTATGACTATTGTGTAGCAGGGAGGAGCCCACTAAATTTCTGGTCTTTTGAGACAAATCTCTTTCTGCCAGCTCTTACACTGCAGGCATGGTCCATATGTAAATTTCAAATTCAAAAACATTTCTTTAATGAAATATTGAACATCAGGTTGGAGAATATGAGGAGGATATTTGTAATGATAGCACAGTTCTAAGTCTTTGTGTATGCCAGGATACAGGAGCTCATTTTCACGTCTTCCCTGTAGCCAAGTATCCTCAAGTAGTAATGACAGTTGGAATTATGACTAAATCCATGCATGACGTTCTTCCTAGTGCTGAGAAAGAAGGAGCTTTACTTTCTGCTTATCATCGACATGATTGGAATGGCTGAACTTAAAAGACTCACTTAACCCGTATGTAATCAGCAGAGTGTTTTCCATGGTATGTTACCTTGGTCCACCTACCCAGACTCTCTCGTCAGCCTTGAGAGCTAACTACAGGAAAATTGCCACCCTGTCAGTGCTATGCAACTCAGAGATTGTCCTTAAGTCAGAAATCCAGAAATATTAATTTTATCAAAAATTTTCATTGTTTGATCTTGAACAATCTTAACAGAGTAGAAAAATCAGAATAAGAGAAAGGATATTTGTAGTTTTTCAAAATAAGGAGAAAATATGTCAAAAGACTGATAGAAACACACAACTCCAGTTTTACTGATCAGTTGCAGCATCTGGTCACTTTTTGTTCTCTCTTATTTATTTCCTATAACTGAAGTGGAACTAATATTTCTAACTTCCATAACATAATAGAAACAAAATTTAAATTAATAATAGTATACTATAATGGATGGCTTATTAACATGTATTGACACTGGGAAAATTAATTTATATTGAGAACTTATTTTATTCATATGAAACAATTTTAACATGACTAAAAATTAAATATATAAATAAAATGCTTGGAACTGCAAACAAAAAAAAAATGGATTCAACCAAAAGGATCTTAACATTTTTCAGAGAACACTCCTCATTAGATATGCACTATTTTTTCATATTAAAAAGCTTTATCTGTACTCAATTCATAGTGCCTGTGCAGGTAATGCTGGGGATCAAGGCTAAGTCCCTTTTAGATAGATTATCTGACATTAACTCTCCTATAAGCCAAGATATGGGTAAAAATACACCACTGCCTAAATGAGAACGCATTTTCTAAAATAACAAACTTAGCTAACTTACTCTATCTAGATATCAGGCATATCAAATGATAATTGTCTAAGGAATATTTTTATAGATAGAATTTATAACTGACTCTAGATCAGTATAATAAACACTTCAAAATAGATTAGCATAGTCTTCTTAGTGTGTTGTGAGGGAGAATGATGTGTAAACAACTCACAACAACAATAGTTACTACTTTTTTTTGTTGTTTAATAACTATCTGTATTGGGTGTTTGTATTTGAGAGGAGATATGGTACTGAGTTAAATTCCTATATGTACATTACTCATGCTTTTTATTTTTTCTATATTATCCTTACTTCAAACACCCTAAAGGAAGAATTGCTTTTATCATTTCTTCCACAAAGGAGACAGGATTCAGAATCCTAAGGTTTTGAGCTTTGTTACCAAACAGTGATGCCAAAGGGTGAGGAGAGAAGAAGCAAATATTGACTTTATTTTCACTAAGGGTAATTAAAAAGTTCTTATAAATTTATGCATTTGAAGCTCCATAGCATGTCATGGCTAGAGATTTAAAAATAGAAAAACTAGTCCAAGTTACAAACTCCTCTCACAAGGGATAATTCTACGTATATCATCACTAGTTTGCTTCTTAAAAGACTTAAGTTAAAAATAAGCCTTACTTGTTAGTCAAGCCATTATTTTTTGTCTCTCATAATTTTCAGAATTTCCTTTTACTTTTTTTAAAGGTCTGAATATCCTTGTATAAATCAGTACACACACACACACACACACATATATATATATATGTCCTTATTGCTGGATTCCTATATTCATTATGTGGTGAAAATATAATTAAATATTGATAGGCGGCTTATTCTGATACTACCAGCAAAGAAGAATATATTAAAAATGTCAAAAATCCTATCATGATATATCTCAGAAAGTACTAAATATTACTATTACAGTATACCACCTACTTTTATTTATTTCTAATTATTGGCAAATATTTTAAAGATTTTATTTATTGCTTTGAAAGTAGGAGTTACACAGAGAGTAGCAGAGGCAGAGAGAGAGAGAGAGAGAGAGAGAGAGAGAGATAAGTCTTCCATGTGCTGTTTCACTTCCCAATGTCTGGAATGGCCGGAGCTGAACCAATCTAAAGCCAGGAGCCAGGAGCTACTTCTAGGTCTCCCACGCAGGTGCAGGGCCCAAGGGCTTGAGCTATCTTCTACAACTTTCCCAGGTCACATCAGAGAGTTGGATCAGAAGTGGAATGGCTGGGACTCAAACTGGCACCCATACAGGATGCCTGCACTGCAGGTGGCAGCTTTACCCGCTATGCCACACAGCTGGTCCCAATTGACAAATTTTTAAACTTTATGATAAGAAAAATTATTCTCATTTCTTTTGAAATCCAGATTGTCCAAACCATAATAATATACATTTAAGAAATTAAACTGCATATAAAAATCCAAATTATGTCACAAATCAGAAGAAATGGGCTGACAATGCTAGTATTTAAAGATATTATCACCAAGTGAAAAGGTTATAAAATGATTTACTTTTAAAGATGTGTGGAACAGTTGAGTAACCTTATCAAGATTCTGTTCTATGCAAATTAATCCAGGCAGGAATAACTTCCAGAGAAAGTAACCATACAATGTCTTGTGCTGTGCTAAAAGAAATGCAAAGGAAATAGATCTAGTAAATCAAAATCATTTTATGATTAATTCCTAAGTCAAATTCATTCATTACTAATCATTGATTAATTAAAATCATTAACTTCTACATTAAGCATTAAATTACTACAACTATGAGAGGAAAGTCATCCCCAGCCCTTTCCAAACCAAGTGAATAAACTTCACACTCTCCTTGATTTGGCAATTCTCAGTTTGTCAGCTTCTGAAGCAACTGTGAACAGTACTGAGATGGTTTCTGTATACACAACAACTCTTTGATCTGTCTAATCACTGACAGCTCATCCTTTCCCAGGGTGCCCTACCATGGAACCTAAATTGACAGACTAAGTTCAAATTTGTCTTTTGTAATAATAGGTGGAGCTACCCCAGCAAGATAAATCAAACTACTTGAACAGTAACATGTTTTAATCTGCTTGCCCATCACCTGGGAATATATAACAACTTATCATTATCCTTCAGTGGAACCTGAGACATTTCCACTCAGGAAAGTACTATTCATTGAGGACTTCTGGGAAGCCATTGCTATGACAGAGCATTCCAGGAATCCTCCCATCTGTACTCCCATTAAAACGCACTTTAATGATAGTAACATGTACAATTTTTTTAATGCTTACTACAGACCTCATATTGTGACAGATTTTTAGCCTACATTGCTACATTTTATAACAGCCCCTTGACATATTGCAACTGAAAGCCATGGAGATTAAATTGTTCTTAGACACACAGCTGGCATGTGGCAAAGCTGGGATATTAACTCAGTGATTCCAAGGGTCATGTTCTTAACTGATAACCTCTCTAGTCCTCCTGATAACATGGAAGAAGAAGAAAATTTACAGCAGTTCTGTAATTTGAAAAGAACCCATTATGTCTCAAATTTGCAATTTCCTTTATAAAAATACAATGTGAAGAGACCATAATTTTAATACAGGGCAATAAAATTTGTTATTGGTAGCAAACATTTTTATTAACTACATTATTAATGAATAAATTTTATAACATTTATTTTGGAATAGTAAGTCTGCAGGTATAGTTGTGATAGCAGAAAATATGTCAAAGGGAGTATTCTCCCTTTGAACCATATGGAAATAGACAACAGGTAAATTATTATTTATCTTTCCTTTCCAGTTATTTTCAATCATGAGCCATTTGGAAAAATTTTCAATTCATTATACAAATTTCTGCCTGCTCTTCTTTTTTCATGATGTTAGAATAACATGGGAAGCATCTGACTGAACACTGGAAAGAATGCAACTTCCCTTAGGAATTCACCCAGCTTGTATTTTACTCTAATTTCCAACAAGCAGTACTTTTGGTGCCAGAAAGGGCCACAGAATAGCTTATTAAACTCCTTAATATGTTTTATTATAAAACATAATTGGCAAGACAACAGTTTCTGTTTTTAATTAAACTTTTGATATTTTATATTATCTTTTTTTGGCATTCACTTTGATTCTTATAAAATATTACATACATATTTTTGTCTTAATTGGTAAGTTTCCTGGGGTTCTCTTAAAATTTTTGTTCAAGGCAAACGTGTCCTCATTTACTTTACTCTAGTAGCAGCCCTAAATTTATCATCCAAATGTCACACTTCAGACAGTGATAGTTTGCGTTGATGATTCTTTTGAGACAATAGACGTGAGTTCAGACTTTCCTAGTCAATAAGGCAAGTCTCAGCAAATCCAAAAAAATTGAAATCATATTATGTATCTTTTAACACCATAGTGGAATGTATCTGGAAATTAACAACCTATGAATCTCTAAAAATTATGCAAACACATGAAGACTGATCAACATGCTCCTGAATGAACAGTGGGTCATAGAAGAAATCAAATTGGAAATCAAAACACTTTCTGGAGATGAATGCAGGTTACAACACAACATATCAAAATTTATGGGATACAGCAAAAGCAGTGTGAAGAGAGAAGTTTATAGCAATTGGTTCCTACATCAAGAAATCAGAAAGGCACCAAATAAATGAGCTATCAGTGCATCTCAAGGACCTAGAAAAACAACAACAGACCAACTGCAAAATTATTAGGGGAAAAGAAATTATTAAAATTAGTGAAGAAATAAAAGGAAACCAAGCAACAAAAAATACAAAAGAGCATTGAAATAAGGAACTGTTTTGTTGAAAAAATAAACAAAATTGATATACCATTGGCCCAACTAACCAAAAAATAATAGGGAGAAGGCCCAAATGAATAAAATCAGATAAAAAAGGAGATGTAACAGCATATACCAAAGAAATAAAAAAGAATCACAAGGAATTACTACAAACGGCCAAATGCCAACAAGTTAGAAAATATACAAGAAATGGATAGATTCCTAGACATATACAATTTATCAAATTCAGTCATGAAGACATAGAAAACCTAAACAGCCCAATAAGCAAGATGGAGATTGAATCAGTAATAAGGATTCTCCCAACAAAGAAAAGCCCAGGATCAGATGGCTTCACCATTGAATTTTACTGGACTTTTAGAGAACTTATTCTAATTCTTCTCAAACTATTCTAAACAATTGAAAGGGAGGGAATACTTCCAAAATCCTTAGAAGGCCAGCAGAACTTAATTTCAAACTAGAAAAATGATACAATGGAATGAGAACTATAGACTGATATCACTGATAAAATCTTCAACAAAATAGTAGCTAAGCCAAGTCCAACAACATATCAGAAATATCATTCACATGGACCAAGTGAGATTTATTTCTGGTATTCAGGGATCATTCAACATACAAAAATCAATAAATGTGATACTTCACATTAATAGTTTGATGAATAAAAACCACAATTATGTGAATAGATGCAGAGAAAACATTTGATAAAATACAACTTCCTTTCATGATTAAAAAAAAAAAAACTTAAACAAACGGGTACAAAAGGAACAATTCTCAACACAATCAAGACAATTTTCAGCAAAGCCACACCCAGCATCATGCTGAATGGGGAAAAGTTGGAAGCATTTCCACTAATATCCCAAAGCAGTTAAAGAAATAAAAAACAATCACAAGGAATTGCTACAAACAGTTAAATGCCAACAAGTTGGAAAATATACAAGACATGGATAGATTCCTAGACATATACAATTTCACCTATTTAATATAGTTCTGGAAATTTTAGCCAAAGCCATTAAGCAAGAAAAAGAAATCAAAGAGATACAAATTAGAAAGAAGGAAGTCAAGTTATCACTGTTTGCAGATGACATGATTCCATATATAGGCAAACCAAAAGACTCCATTAAGAGACTAATGTAACACATTAAGAGAGTTTGGAAAAGTTGCAGGATGTAAAATTAGCACACAATAATCAATAGCTTTTGTATACACAATCCCATGGCTGAGAAAGTATTTATAACTTCAGTCCCACTCAAAATAGCCAAAAAAATTAATATCTTGCAATAAATGTCACTAAATGTTAAACATCTCTATGTTGTGAATTATAAAACTTGTTACTGGCACTGTGCAAAGTAGGTAAAGTCCCCACATGCAGTGTTGGTATCCCATATGGGCTCTGTGTCCTGGCTGCACCTATCCCAATCCAGCTCTCTACTAAGGCCTAGGAAAGCAATGGAAGATGACCCAAGTGCTTGGGCCCCCGTACCCAAGTGTGAGACCCAGAAGAAGCTCCTGGCTCCTGGCTTCAGAACGGCCCAGCTCCAGCTGCTGTGGCAATTTGGGGAGTGAACCAGAGGATGGAAGACCTTTTTCTCTATCTCTCCCTCTCTCATTGCAACTCTGATTCTCAAATAAATATTTTTTTTAGAAAATGAGAAATAGAAAACTTTAAAGAAGGAAATAGAAGAATAAAAATGGAATATAATCTTCCATGTTTGTGGATTAGAAAAGTTAATATAAAAATTTCCATACTGTCAATAGCAATTTATAGGTTCAATGAGATCTCAATCAAAATAGCAACGTTCTTCTCATACCTAGAAAAAAAATGATACTAAAATTCATATGGAAGCATGAAAGCTCAAACAGCTTAAACAATCTTAAACAACAAAAACAAAGTTGGTAGAATTACAATACCAGATTTCAAGACATACTACAGGGCAGTTATAAATTAAAAAAAAAAAAAATCCTGGTGCTGATACAAACATTGACATGTAGACCAGTGGAACAGAATAGAATCCCCAGAAATATCTATATATCTACAACCAACTAATCTTTGACAAAGAAGCTTATATCAATTCCTGGAGAAAAATCAGTCTCTTCAACAAATGGTGCTGTGAAAATTGGATCGCTGCTTGTAGAAGTGTTAAATAAGATCCCTACTTTACCCCTTATACAAAAATTAACTCAAAATGGATCAAGGATCTAAATCTGTGACCTGATGACACAAAATTACCAGACAGAAACATTGGTAAAATCCTATGATACATTGGCATAGGCAAAGGCTTCTTGGAAAAGACCCCAGAAACACAGGCAATCAAGACAAAAATAGACAAATGGGGTTACATCAAGCTAAGAAGCTTCTGCCCTGCAGAGGAAACACTCAACAAAAAAAGAAGCAATTGACAGAATGGGAAAAATATTTGCAAACTGTGCAACTGATAAAGGATATTAATCCATAATTTATGAAGAATTCAAGAACTCAAAAACAACAAAACAATTCAGTTATAAAGAGGAATAGGAAGTTTTCAAAAGATAAAATTCAAATGGCCAACAGACACATGAAAAAATGTTCAGTATCACTAACCATCAGAGAATTGCAAATAAAAACCACAACGCCCAGAGCTAGGCAAGGCTGAAGCCAGTCTCCCACATGGATGTAGGGACCCAAGCACTTGGGCCATCCTCTGCTACTTGTCCAGGCACCTTAGCAGGGAGCTGGATGGGAAGTGGAGCAGCAAGAATTGGAACGGGCACCTAGATGGGATGCTGACACTGCAAACGGTGGCTTAACCCACTGTACCACAGTGCCAGTTCAGATTTTTAAATATGAAGCTAAGCATATATTCCTAAGGAAAATTTTAGAAAAAAAAATCATGATTTATTATACTTCTATGCAATGTTTGATCCAATTTCCCAAACGTATTTAAACATTTTTTTTGTATATATGTTCCTTAGTAATATAGGTCTGTAGTTTTCTTGTATTGCATGTCAAAGGTATTCTGGCCTCATAAGTGAATTGAAAAGTAAGCTCTCTTATTTCCTAGAATTTCTAGCATATAATTGGAATTAATTATCCTTCAAATTTTTGGTAAAAGTCACTAGTAAATTTATCAAAGAAAGAATTTTCCTCTGATGACAGATTTTTAACTATGTTCTTATATTCAATATGTTTTAAAGGAATAGGTATCTTCAACTTATCGATTTCTTCTTTATTGTGCTTTAGTTGTGAATGTCTTTTGAGGAATTTGCCAACTTCTTATAAACTGTTCATTTTACTGGCACAGAATTATTCACAATATTGATTTATTTTCCTTTAAATACAAATTCAGAATCTCTAATTATGTCACTTTTCTTATTCCAGATACTGGAAAGTTGTGTCTTCCTTTTTCCTCCCTATTCAATCTCAAAGGTATTTTCAATTTTATTAACTTTCTACAAAAATATGTCTAAGTGGTAGTAATTTCCATTAGTACTTTTATGTATTCTATATAATTATTTTATATACTGATATTTATTGTCCATTTTCTTCTGCTTAATCAATTCTCTTTACCTAATTCCTTTATATGAACATAGAAAAAGTTGATTCACAGCTGTTTGTTTAGGGTTAACTCATATGCAGAAATAATGCTTACTTTTGTCAGAGTTTTCCCGAAAATAGAACCAGTATGAATGTTTTTTAATGGAAAAATGGAATTAAAAGATAAGTTTATTTTGGTATAAAAATTTATTTGAAATCCATGCATTGTTTCTTCATAATCTGGATTTTTCTTGAGGCTTCTGAATATTAATTGCATGCACAAATTTCAAATTTTTGGACCAAAATAAACTTATCTTTTTTAAGATTTATTTTTTATTTATTTGAAAGACAGTTACAGAGAGAGCTAGAGACAGAAAAAGAGGTCTTCCATCCGCTGGGTTATACCCCAGATGGCTGCAATGGCTGGAGCTGCACTGATCCAAAGCCATGAGCCAGGAGCTTCTTCCAGGTCTCCCACGTGGGTGCAGGAGCCCAAGGACTTGGGCCATCTTCTACTGCTTTCCTAGGCCATAGCAGACAGCTGGATCAGAAGAGGAGCAGCCGGATCTAGAACCAGCTCCCATTTGGGATGCCGGTGCTCCAGGCCAGGGCTTTATCCTGCTGTGCCACAACACCAGCCTCTAAATTTATCTTTTCTAAAAAACAATTATGTATTTACTTGAAATTCAAAACTCCAAAGAGAAAGGGAGAGACAAAAATTAGTGATAGTCCATCCACTGGTTTACACTCCAAAAGACTGCAAGGGCCCAGGTTGTGCCAGGCTGAAGCCAGGAGCCAAGAGCCAGGAGCTTCACACAGGTCTCCAACATAGTTGGTAGGGACCAAAACACTTGGATCATCCTATGCTGTTTATTCTAGGCATTAGCAGGGAACAACATTGGAAAAGAGGCAATCATGACACACACTGTTGCTCACATGGGATGCCGGCATTGTAAGTAGCTGCTTTAGCTCTATGTCACAATGCCAGCCCAATACACTTATTTTGTTTAAAGATTTATTTATTTATTTATTTGAAAGTCAGAGTTACACACAGAGAACGAGAGGCAGGGGGAGGAGAGAGTGGGGAGAGGGAGAGAGGGAGGAGAGAGAGAAAGATGTTTTCCATCCACTGGTTTACTCTCCAGATAGCCACAATGGCCCGAGCTGCACAGATCCGAAACCAGGAGCCAGGAGCTTCTTCCAGGTCTTGCACATGAGTGCAGGGGCCCAAGGAGTTGGACCATCTTCTACTGCTTCCCAGGCCATAACAGAGAGCTAGATTGGAAGTGGAGCAGCCAGGACTCGAACTCACACCCATATGGGTGTTGCCAGCACTGCATGCAGCAGCTTTACCTGCTACACCCCAAGCTTATCTTCTTCTTTTTTTTTTTTAACAGGCAGAGTGGACAGTGAGAGAGAGAGACAGAGAGAAAGGTCTTCCTTTGCTGTTGGTTCACCCTCCAATGGCCGCTGTGGCCAGTGCACTGCAGCCGGCGCACCACGCTGATCCGAAGCCAGGAGCCAGCTGCTTCTCCTGGTCTCCCATGGGGTGCAGGGCCCAAGCACTTGGGCCATCCTCCACCGCTCTCCCGGGCCACAGGAGAGAGTTGGCCTGGAAGAGGGGCAACCAGGACAGAATCCGGCGTCCTGACCTGGACTAGAACCTGGTGTGCCGGCGCCACAAGGTGGAGGATTATCCAATTGAGCTGCAGCGCCGGCCCCAAGCTTATCTTTTAATTATGTTTTCCACAAGATTTTTGAAGTACATTCATGGACATCTATAGATATCAATTTCTGTATATGAATTGTGAGAGGCAATTCCTTAAAATAAGTCTCTTTAGATCAATCTATCAACTCATTTATTGTTTATAGCTCTTATCTATATCCTTGAGGAACAATGGTTTTTCTACTTTCTACTTCTTGAATTTGTTATTTAATGGAGAGTTAAGCTTGTGATTATAAAATGAACTGAAAGTATGTCATTGCAAAAACTGAAGGAGAAAATAAGAAAGGAAGTAGAAGGGTGGGTGGGATTAGAGTTGGGAGGAAGTTAGGGTGGGAAGTGTCATTATGCTCTTAAATCTGTATATTTCATGAAATACATGAAATGTTTTGACCTTACACAAATATAAATTTTGAAAAAGATTTATCAGGAATAAATCCATATAAGAGTTAATGATGACACGTTCAAAATCTGTAGGGCAAGTTGAACATGCAGGGAAGACTTGATGCAGCAGTTTGAGCCTGGAGGTGATCAGAAAGTAGCTTTTTCTCTTCCTTGGATAACCTAAGACTTCTTAAGACCTTCTACTAAAACCCACCACAGAGCGAATAATATGTTTTACAACAGATGTACATGTCAATTTCAGTGAGAAAATGTCTTAAAAGAGATCCAAACTGATATAAAATTGCACACACATATACACACATACATCTAGTGGCTTTAGTGACAAATGTAAATGTTAACCCCTATTTAACTAAAACATTAGCTGGAAACCTCTGTTATAATGTTGCGGATAGTCTCACCATATGGTCTGAGCTTATTCACAATATGATGGCTAACTTTCATTTCCTGGCTGTCAAAGGAAACAGGCATATGGCAAAGAATTTTATTAATTAATATGCTTACCTAAGAGCCAAAGACCTTTTTCTTAATTAGTTTGGGAAGAAAATGTAGGAATGGAGGAAAATGATTTTTTATCATTATTGCTCAAGGGCTAATATTTCCCCTTAATGAAATTTGTAAAAGCTGAGGTGTTCGTAGAAATTGTTAAATTATGTACTTCAAACAATATATAATAATTAAAATATTTTTTCTTCTTTAATATATTTCTGTTAATAACAAAATATATCTATATGATAAGTTGAAGCTGGCTGTACATAAAATTTATTTACTCCCTCAAAAAGG
Source organism: Lepus europaeus (assembly GCF_033115175.1). NCBI lineage: Eukaryota > Metazoa > Chordata > Mammalia > Lagomorpha > Leporidae > Lepus > Lepus europaeus. Next base: position 44,267,937 of record NC_084843.1, on the reverse strand, counting down.
TGAATTTTCTTCAAAATTTATGTTTCTAATTTACTAAGTCCCCTGATCCAGAAACATGTGTGTCCTTTTATTCTCATCACTCACTTTATTGATTTTGTTTTGGTTATAGTTGGCTGAATATGTGGGACGGCAACTGTGATCAATAGTAATCTTTCTCTGACCTTAAATGCACTCTAAGAGATGTAATTGACTTAGTGAATGGAAATTTCAGCATATTATATAAAATGGACCCATATAAAGACATACTTCATAGGAGAAATAGCAGTACAAAGATGGTAAATGCTGCTCTGGAAAATGTTCACCTCTCCATCACTATAGTAATACTCAAATATGTTTGAGTGATTAGGTAGCCTAAATCTAATATGATGTTTCTTTTCTGGACATGAGATAGCAATTTTAAAAACAACATATATTAGTAATTTAGCAAATCTGACTGGGTTACGACATGTTTACTTTTGACCATCTCTAGAGTTGAAAAACTCAAGGTTCTAGAAGTTCTGTATTAAAAAAATTACCTGAATTTCAGTGATCTATATGCATTAGGGCCTGTGAAAAACAGAGAAATCAGCCATTATTTGAGATCTACTAAAACAGAAGTCCTTATAGTAGAACCCAAAAACATGCATTGTAACATGCAATCCTAGATGATTCTTTTATATACTCCAGGAGGGCATTTGAAAAACAATTTATAAATTTGATACATTATTCTTCATAATTACCTGGACAATAGAATTCTTTTATAGTTCATTGTTGCTATCAATAGACATCATATGTTTCATATCTATATATTGATAAATAAATTGTGCTGGCTAATCACATAGTCCTAAAAATTGCTATAATCATAAGTAACCAAGCTAATATAAATTATATCATTTTTTTCAGTCATGTTAGAGCCCTCCCCTCAAGGAAGAAAAAAACTGACTAAAGGCAAACAGTGTAGAGACATCCAAGCAGGGGCTTTGTGGGAACAGGGAGGTGACAGTAACTTTCTAAGAAATACTTCAGTTGCAGCTAGGTGAACAGCAGTGACTTGGATGCCCACAGGTATAACTTTGTATGACAGTTGTAAAAGTAATGTTATAGCTTTAAGATATCCAATCAAAAGCTGTATAACTGAATATGTATTATAAAACTCCAAGTTGTAAAAAACAATGAAACCCGGTCATTTGCAACAAGATGGAGGAATCTGGAAAACATCATGCTGAGTGAATTAAGCCAGTCCCAAAGAGAAAAATATCATTTGTTTTCCCTGATCGGTGACAACTGAGCACCAAAGGGGAAACCTGTTGAAGTGAAATGGACACTATAAGAAACAATGACCTGATCAGCTCTTGTCCTGACTCTAGATGTACAATGTAATACTTTATCCTTTTTAGTATTTGTTGTTGTTGTTGTTGTTATTGTTCTAGTATTATTGGTTGAACTCTGTAATTAACACACAATTATTCTTAGGTGTTTAAATTTTAACTGAAAAGTGATGCCTGTTAAATATAAAAGTGGAAAAAGAGAGGGAGGAGATGCACAATTTGGGATATGCTCAATCGGACTTGCCCTAAATGGTTGAGTTAGAAATGTGCCAGGGGATTCCAATACAATCCCATCAAGGTGGCATGTACCAATGCCATCTCAGTAGTCCAAGTGATCAATTTCAGTTCACAATTGATGGCTCTGATAGGTCTAAGAGTCAAAGGGATCACACAAACAAGACTAGTGTCTGCTAATACTAACTGATAGAATCAAAAAGGGAGAGAAGTATCCAACATGGGAAGCGGGATACACAGCAGACTCATAGAATGGCAGATGTCCTAAACAACACTCTGGCCTCAGAATCAGCCCTTAAGGCATTCGGATCTGGCTGAAGAGCCCATGAGAGTATTGTAGGCATGGAAAGCCAAGACACCATGGAAAAGAAAAAAAAAGAAGACCTAAATGAAAGATCTCTGCGAGTGAGATCCCAGTGGAAAGAACAGGGCCCTCAAAGAAGGAGGTACCTTTCTCTGAAGGGAGGAGAGAACTTCCACTTTGACTATGACCCTATCGGAATAAGATCAAAGTCGACGAACCCTAAAGGCTTCCATAGCCTTGGCAACTCATGACTAGAGCCTAGGGAGATTATTGACGCCATAAACAAGAGTGTCAAATTGTTAAGTCAACAACAGGAGTCACTGTGTACTTACGTTGCATGTGGGATCTGTCCTTAATGTGTTGTCTAATGTGCAGTGATGCTATAACTAGTACTGAAACAGTATTTTTACACTTTGTGTTTCTGTGTGGGTGCAAACTGATGAAATCTTTACTAATTATATAATGAATCAATCTTCTGTATATAAAGATAACTGGAAATGAAAAAAAACCTGGTGTTAATGGGAAATGACATAGAAAATTAATTAAAAAAAAAAGAAAATTCATTAATTTTTAAAAAATATTATGTAGGATCTCTGTCTTTAATGTGCTGTACACTGTCATTTAGTGCTATAACTAGTACTCCAACAGTATTTTTTTCACTTTGTGTTGCTATATGGGGGCAAACTGTTGAAATCTTTACTTAATATATACTAAACTGATCTTCTGTATATAAAGAGAATTGAAAATGAATCTTGATGTGAATGGAAGGGGAGAGGGAGCGGAAAAGGGGAGGGTTGGGGGTGGGAGGGAAGTTATGGGAGGGGGGAAGCCATTGTAACCCATAAGCTGTACTTTGGAAATTTATATTCATTAAATAAAAGTTTAATAAATGGAAAAAAATTCCAAGTTGTTTGTTCCAAGTTATATAAGACAACACCCTGTTTTGTTCAGGGTCCAGACTCTGGATACAAATCCTCTGGAACTGCCAGCAAGAATAAATGCTCTTTTCCTATTAAGAGCCTTGATATCCTGTATATCTGTTCAAGATTCTCACTATACTGTTGCATCATATAATTTGTCAGTTTGTTTATTTAGTTAAAGAAAACTCAAGAGCACTGGGGAATTCTAGGGACATTCAAAAGACTCCACTAAGGGACTATTGGAACTCGTAGAAGGGTTTAGTAAAGTGACAGGATATAAAATTAACACAAAAAAAATCAATACTGTTTGTATACAAAGAAAATACCCTGGCTGAGAAAGAACTTCTAAGATCAATCTCATTCACAATAGCTACAAAAAGAATTAAGTACCAAGGAATAAATTTAACCAAGGATGTCAAAGATCTCTATGATGAAAATTAATAAAACATTATAAAGAAATAGAAGACAGAAAAAAGTTGAAAAATCTTTCATGTTCATGGATTGGAAGATTCAATCTCATCAAAATGTCCATACAACCAAAAGTAATTTATAGATTCAACATAACCCAAATCAAATACCAATGACATTCTTTTCAGATCTAGCAAAAAATTATGTTAAAATTCACATGGAAACATAAGAGATCCTGAATAGGTAAAGCAATCTTATACAACAAAAATGAAGCTGGAGGCATCACAATACCAGATATGACATACTACAGGGCAGTTATAATTGAAACAACCTGGTACTGGCACACTGAAAAAGTGTAGACCAATGGAACAGAACAGTAACCCCAATATCAATCCACACATCTACAACCAACTTATTTTTGACATAGAAGCTAAAATCAATGCCTGTGGCAAGAACAGCCCATTCAACAAATGGTGCTGGGAAAATTGGACATCTGCATGCAGAAGTATGAAACCAGCCCCAAACCTCAAGATTTGCACAAAAAGCAACTATAAATGGACCAAAAATATAAATCAATGACCCAATACCATCAAATTACTAGAGAACATTGCGGAAACTGCAAATCAAAACCGCAATGAGTTTTCACTTTACTCCAGTTCGAACAGCTCTCAAACAGAAATGAACAAAAAACAAATGCGGTGAGGATGTGGGGGAAAAAGTACCCTAATCCACTGATGGTGGGTATGTAAACTGGTAAAGCCACTTTGGAAGACAGTAATGAATATAGACCCACCATATGACCCAGCCATCCCACTCCTGAAAATTTACTCAAAACAAAAGAAATCAGCACATGAAAGAGTTATCTATACTCTCATGTTCATTGTAGCTCAATTCACAATATCTAAGTTATGGAATCAACCCAGATGTCCATCAACTGATGATTGGATAAAGAAATTTTGGTATATATACACTATGGAGTACTACTGAGCTATAAAACAATGAAGTCCTATCTTTTGCAACAAAATGGATGCAACCAGAAACCATTATATTTAGGGAAAGAAGCCAGTCCCAAAAACACAGATATCATGTTTTCCCTGATCTAGGATAACTAGTAGAGTACCTAAAATATAATGTTTTTGAGATTTGATGTTTATTTGAGATTTGATGTTTATTTACAACCCTTGTCTCTAATGTTGAAGAACAGTATTTTTTTTTCTTCATACTATTTGTTGAACTATTTTACTTAGTGTAGGATTAACTATACAATCATTAAGTGAACTGAAAAATAGACCTTCGTAAAAATTAAGAGTGGGGATGTTAGAGGGAGGAGGAAGAAGGCTTTGAGCATGAGCAGGAGGGACAGTAGGGTGGGAAGTATCACTATGTTCCTAAATATGATTATATGAAATACATGAAACTATCATACATTAACTAAAATTTAAAAAAGAAACACCTCATTCTCTGTATCTTTTCCCTAAAACTGATTAACTATATTGAAATACAAAGTAATATTTCACTTTTACTGAATTAGATCAAGTCAAACCAAGTGGAAAAATGAGAGTGTACCTTATCTTGCAGAGAACTTTAATTCATTAGGTCTACTGGTTCACAAGTGGTATATAATATCAAAAAGGAGCTTCCTTTTTAACTCAATTCTAGTTGTGAGGAAAGATATACCTCTCTCTTAATATTAAACATTTTACAATGCTATAAGTCATTAGTTTAGTGTTAATGTATTTTTGTTGAACTCCAGTTGGAAAGAATAGCACAGATTGTTTGCATTGCTAAGAGGATAAAGTCTAGCTCTAATATAATCTAGTATTGTTTATAACTGTTTAAACTCATGTAAATGATAATTATGTATATTCTAATTTTTATTAATTGTACTGAAAGTATATGAATTTCCAAATTTAAATCATTTATACAGATATAGAACATATAGACTTCTGCTTGTGATGTCTTTATACAACAAAAACAGATCAAACACCTATTATGTTCAAGGATTTGTATACCTCCCAGCATTAGCATTTCTAAATAAAGAAAGGATATTGCTGTAATATAGAATAATAACCTATAGAAAGCTCAGTCCATTTGGAAGGGTATCAAGGCACCGAGCACAGATGGAGAAAAAGAGTTCAAGCAAATATGACTTCTAATCAAACAACTGGAAAATGCTCAAGATTTTGAAAGTAACTATTTATAATAGAATAATTCAGTGGGGGAGAAATTTATAGATATTCATATTATCCATTCTAGGATAAGAAATGCTTACTATATTCTAAGAAATATTAATTCCCTGGTACCCACTTGATATACAGACTTGTAAAGAACTATTTATACATTCCAAATACAAACTTATAGAGATATGCACTCACTATTTTAAGTTAAAGAAATTATTTAAAAGATTTAAAGCTTCGCGGCACCACAGCTCAATAGGCTAATCCTCTGCCTGTGGCGCCGGAACTCCAGGTTCTAGTCCTGGTCGAGGCGCCGGATTCTGTCCCAGTTGCTCCTCTTCTAGTCCACCTCTCTGCTGTGGTCCGGGAGTGCAGTGGAGGATGGCCCAAGTCCTTGGGCCCTGCACCAGCATGGGAGAACAGAAGAAGCACCTGGCTCCTGGCTTTGGATCAGTGCGGTGCGCCAGCCTCAGCGCGCCAGCCGCAGTGGCCATTCGTGGGTGAACCTTCGGAAAAGGAAGACCTTTCTCTCTCTCTCTGTCTCTCACTGTCCACTCTGCCTTTCAAAAAAATAGAATAAAAAAATAAAAGATTTAAAGCTCAAAAATCAATTGTTAAATGGATGATTATCCCAGCTATCAAATTCAAGGAGTCAGCTGGAGCCCAAGATAGCATTTGCAATATATATAATTTATTTATTTATTGTATATACAATATCTACAATAAATTTCTGATTTAATTTATGCTATTTTCTTCCTTTGTGTCTATGGCAAAAAAGGTGAATTTAAGAAATAAAACATACTACATGGTAAAGCTCTAGAATGGACATTTCTTAAAAAGGATAAAAATATTAAACAGAAGTTTTGAGCAAGTAGTTGACTAAAAATATTTAGTAGAATATTTATTCAAATAACCCATAGAAATGATCAATAGAATATAAAAAATATTAATTTAAATAATCCAAATGTCCCACATTACATCAACATTTAAAGTTTCAAAAATACAAGTAATGATTATCAGTTATTTTAAAGTTTCCATTTTAAAAAATGTTTCAGAGAAAGCTGATATATGATAAAGCTTAAATCAAAGGTAGAAAAATTCCCAGTAATATTTGGGTAGAGACCCAAGCTCTTTTTTCTGATGTTGATACATATTCCTGTATTTGGACTTCTCAGGACACTCAAATATTCATAGTAGATTTCATTTGATTAAACGTTTTCAAGACAGTTTCCTCTCCATTACACCTAAAATTTGAAACAATGTACTGTTTTGTATGTACAATAAACCACACATGTGATTTTTTAACAGAGTAACTTCAAGAGGTTAAAACTTTTAAACTTGTCTGGCACTGTGGCTTAGCAGGTTAAGCCTCCACCTGCAATGATGGCATACCATATTGGTGCCAGTTCATGTCCCGGTTGCTCCTTTTCTGATGATGCACTCTGCTATGGCCTTGGGAGGGCAGTGGAGGATGGCCCAAATGCATGGGCCCTTGTGCTCACATGAGAGATTTTGAGGAAACTCCTGGCTACTGGCTTTGGATTGGCATAGCTCCCGCCTTTGTGGATGCTTGAGTAGTGAACCAGCAGATGGAAGACCTTTCTCTCTTTCCCTTGCTCTCTCCACCTGTAAATCTACTTCTCAAATAAATAAATAAATAAATAAAATCTTTAAAACTTTTAAATTTTCTTCCAGCTGTTTTTCTGCAACTTACCAAAACAACCTTTACCTAGAGACACAAGTTCAAACTAAATGATAAAATTAGATCATGACACATTTATTAACGGCTCTTGTGCAATCAAATTCAGTTTCTTAATAATATCCATGGTATATTTCATTAACTGATAACCCTGGAGTTTTCTGTATCCTATGAGAACCAGGTTGTGCCTCACAGGACAGGAAGAAAAACAAAACTAATGACCTTATTAAATCTGAATCTTTAATCAGTTAAACTTATACTTTTTTCCTTTATGTGTCATATATTGGGAGCAGAAATACCAAGATAAGGAAATACTATTGTGTGTTTGCAAGAACATGTCCTGAAAAAAATGTATCATTGAGCATTTGATTTTGGAAAACAAATGACTAGATAGTACTGAAAGATATTGAAGATTTCCAAATTTTTTCTCAAATTATCTTTCACATAATCTACCTTATAACAAATGTAGTCATTATTGATTTTGATTTAAGAATGTGGGTTTTATATTATAAAATAGGTAATAGCTTTGAAAAAATCAAAATAGCTTTAGTAAGAAATCACACTGAAGCATTTTCTTTGAACATGGTATATCAATACAGAAATTACTGCTTTGAACCTAAACATATATTTAACCATGTATAGGTCACGCAATCATGGGTTTTATTATGAAAAACACAGCTATTAACAATAAAAATTTCAGGATTTACCACATAATTATACATCAGTATTGTAGAACATCTCATAAAACAGAAATACTCATTAAAAGCAAATGCACAGACACATATGTGCCCCATCCAAAAGTCATGAGAATGTAAGCTATTAAAAGAGTGCAGCAGTAGATATTTGAGAAATTCTGTAAGCTACAGTTGTGTAGCTCCAGAAGTATAGCCAGAGTAAATGATATCTTTTAGAATACATAGTGAGATTACTAGTAACTGGAAAGAACTGGATTTTCGTAACATATACCTAGTAAGTACTAAAATTCACTTTACACTATTTATATTTAATCATTATTTGATTGGTGTCTCTCCAGATTTTTCAGCTGCATATCTATGAACTACTCATGGTCCCACAAATATAATTTGGTATTAATAGTGTCTGACACAAATCAGTTATACCAAACATGACTAGTTAAGTGATTTGATGTCATGAGTATCTTATTAGTAGTTCTCTAATGGAACTTTTCCCAAATTATCTTGAGCTCTTCTTTGGAAATTTTAAGAATGCCCTCAAATAAACAGAATTACTTCAAGATTTGCATACATTAGTCTAGTCTATCATTTAATAAGAAAAAAATTATTCATGAATACTGACTTCAACAAGAAATCAAGAATTTTCATCCTAACCAGATATAAACTCAACTTCTTACATCAGAACATGGATGATGACATCATAAAAAGACATAGAGTAAAAGGAAATATTACAGTGTAGTGGTTGTTTTAGTAATGAAAACTTTTTTTTAATTTTTACTAATATAAACAGAACAGATTCATGTATTTCATAGCTACAATCTGAATAAGGTTATTACATTTCCCTCCCTCCATGCACCTACCTCTTTCTTTTTTTGTTTCCTTTAGTTTTTGCAATAACACATTTTTATTTTATAGTCACAGGCTTAATTCACCAATAATCATAACATTCAACAAACTAAAAGTAGAAAGAGCAATATTTCACAGAAATGTAAACTAGAGCTACAAACAGTAATCAAATCATGTTACTTTCCTTCTTACACATTGATGGTGTTTTTGTATTCTATATTAACTAACACTTACAGAAAAATCTATGATGTTTGTCTTTTTGGGACTAGTTTAATCCATTAAGCATAATGGTCACTCCTGGTATCTATTTTGTTGCAAATGACAGGATTTCATATTTTATGGCTGAGTAGTATTCCATCATGTATATATACACCACAGTTTCTTTATACAGTCATCAGTTGATGAACATCTGGATTGATTCCACATCTTAACTATTGTGAATTTAGCTGCTATAAATATGGGGTACAACTGACTCTATAATATGTAGATTTTATTTCCTTTAGGTAAATTCTCAGGAGTGGGATGGTTGGGTCATATGGTAGGTCTACATTCAGATTTCAAAGAAATATACAGACTATATTCCATAATGGTTGTACTAGTTTACATTCCACTAACAATGTGTCATGGTGCCTTTTCTCCATATCTTGGCCAGAATTTGTTATTTTTTACTTTTTTTGATTATAGCCATTCTAACTGGGGTGAGGTAAAATAGCATTGTGGTTTTATTTGCATTTCCCTGATGGCTAGTCATCCTAAGCATTTTCTCATGTGTCTGTTGGCCATTTGTATTTCATCCTTTGAAAAATGCTTGTTCAAGTACTTTGCTCATTTTTTAAATGGAGTCTTTGTTGTGTTATTGCTGAGTTTCTTGAGCCTTATATATCCTGGACATTAATCCTTTATCAGAAGCATAGTTGGAAAATATTTTCTACCATTCTGTCAGGTGCCCCTTCACTTTGTCAAGTGCAGAAGCTTCTGAGCTTGATGCAATTCCATTTGTCTATTTTTGCTTTCATTATCTGTGCTTCTGGTATGTTTTTCAAAAAGTCTTTGCCTGTGTCAGTGCCTTGCAGAGTTTCTTTAATGTTTTCCTCTAGTAATCTGATGGTATAATGTCACAGATATAGAACATTGATCCATTGTGAGTAGATTTTTGAATAAGTTGTAATTCAGGGGTCTTGTTTTACACTTCTACATGCAGAGATTCAATTTTTCCAAAACATTTGAAGAGACTGTGTTTTTTTCCAGAGAGTTATTTTAGTTCCTTTGTTAAAAATTAGTTGGTTATAGATGTATGGACTAATTTCTGGGGTTTCTATTCTGTTCCATTGGTTCACGTAACTATTTTTGCACCAATAACAGGACATTTTGCTTATAACTGCTCTGTAATTTGTTTTTGCAACCTAGGTGGTCTTAGTTTGAAATTGGAAAATATATATCATATTCCAGATTAACACTATAGAGAAAAATAAAATTGCTATGCATTTTACATATTTAATTTTGAAAAATAATATAATAACTATTATATACTAATGTATAGTACAACCAAGAGGATCACTAAATTACATTAAAGATTAAATGGAGAAATAATGTATTAAAATAATGGATTAAAAAGATTAAATGGATGTCCAGGTCATAGCCACAGATCTTATTGGCTCTAAGCTGAAAAGCCCTTCACTCAGCCCAACTTCCAAAGTGACCACTGCAGCTGAGGGGATGGCCAAGTAGGGTCAGCAACATTGCAGGCAGAACTGTACATTTCTTGTTAGAGATGCCCCCTGCCTTTACCTGGCCAGCTCTCCTCCCAGGCCAGCCAAGTAATGAAAGTCAACAGAGTGCCTTCCCCTAGGAGGTTCACACCTCCCTTAGCATGTACCCCATGTGAAGAGATAGATAGGTCTGGGCCTCTTAACTTACAAGGCCTAAAGCCCAACAGATTATTATCAAGCCCCTTCTATCAGGTTCTATTTGCCTCTCAATCAGAAAAATTACTTGTAGCTTAGACAGCACCTTTCTTAGCTCCTCTAATAATGACTCTGTCCTTTGTTCTAGACCCTGTCTAGCACACTTGGGCCTCATTCCTTTGTAATCATAACCTCTACTCTACCACCAATGGCTCTACTCCCAACCTGTGTGTACTGAGGGTCCTCTTCCCCACTTAATGCTGTATAATTGTTCAAACCTGGTTAATGCCACTCTTAGGATCATTGGTTACTATCCTCACTCTGTCTTTTATGACCTTGTCTAAATATGATCAGAGTCGGCAAACTTGGAAGGCTTCCATAGCCTTGGTAACTCATGACGACAGCCTAGAATGGTTACTGGCACCATAACCTAGAGTGTCAACTTGTTGGGTCAACAACAGGAGCCACTGTGCACTTGCTCCTCATGTGGGATCTCTGTCCTTAATGTGCTGTACATTTTGATTTAATGCTATAACTAGTACTCAAACAGTATGTCTCACTTTGTGTTTCTATGTGGGTGCAAACTGTTGAAATCTTTATACTAAATTGATCTTCTGTATATAAAGAGAATTGAAAATGAATCTTGATGCAAATGGAAGGGGAGAGGGAGCGGGAGAGGGGAGGGTTGCGGGTGGGAGAGAAGTTATGGGAGGGGGAAGCCATTGTAATCCATAAGCTGTACACTGGAAATTTATATTCATTAAATAAAAGTTTAAAAAAAATGGAGAAATAACAAAGTAATGTTAAAATTTGAACTATTTCTCACAGCACTTTTGCTGAGAATGAATGAATGTGAAAAGAAAAAAATGCACAGCAATTTGTATAGTAGAAAGGGATAAAGAACCATTTTAGAATACATGAGAATAATCTCCACTTACCCACAGGGATAGAAAAAATAGAATCACATTACATTTGGTGGAAATCACTATCTTTGGCAACCAGGTATGGAGTCTACTTCATAAATCTACATTATTTGAATGATGCAAGTAGTTATGGTACTGTTACTCCAGGGGATAAAGAAGAAAGACATATATTATAGATATTAACAAAAACTGCAAGAGTAAGACAAAAATGAAATGCAGCTAGTAAAAACTTTTTATTTTAGACTGCAGACAGGTAGAAACCTATCAACCCACTTTAATAAAAATAAAAATAGAACAAATGAAATCTTAATCATGCAAAATAAATACTTTAATAAGAATATAAGCATAACAGAATAAGGAACACAAAAGCAGTATTTCGCGAAATCTTCAGGAGATCTAAAGATGTGTATTCTCACACTCATCTCCTCATTGGCTTACTTTAAAATATCTGGGACATGGGCAGCCTGCTTCTTATTCACTATTTTATTTTATCTGCAAAGTTGATGCATTTTGTTCACATATTAGCAGTTTGTGTAATTTCTGAAAAGTAGTTGACAAAACACTATGACACAGATTGTAAAAATTCTAATCTAATCTATATTATATGTTATATTATATAAAATCTAATAAAACATAATGAGTTTTCTCTGGCTCTTGCATAGCCATGGGACTTAGAAGCCGAAATAACATTTTAGATTATTAAGTCATTCAGCCTGGCTAATTTGCTAAGGTTTCCCTGAATTTTTTATGTATATGTGGAAAACAGAAGATTTACTCTAACATATATTTGCATGAAAATATATTTACTCTGTTATTATGTCATTGGATATTATCATTTTAATAAAAACACATAACCTGAAAATATTTTCTATTTTCTCAAATCATGTGATAGTGGGAATCTTCTCAAAAATATATAGTATTTCCATTCTCTGTTGGAAAAAATTCCATTAAAACAGAGACCAATAATTATGGTTTAATTTTATAATTCCAAAAATGTAACCAAAAGAGAATTTAATTTACTTAAACTTTTGTTCTTTTCATGGTAGACTAATAACTGCTCTAAATCTTAACTTACAATACTAACTTCTAATGCATAAACAATCATACATTCATAAGTATTCAAAATATCCACTAGGCACAAGGTGCTATGCATGTCAGGGTGACAATACAGAGAAAAGGCAGACATAGACACTATCTATCCTAAATAAGCTTACCATCAAGCATGAGGGATAAGATGGGATCGAAAGCAATAAATGAACAACAGAAACAATAAATACTATTGTCATAGTGCTCGAATGAGATGTAAAATGATGTAAAATATACCAGATGTAAAATACACCAGAACCTAAGGAGAAAAATAAAGTGTGGCAAAAAGAACTGCCAACTTCTACAGTTTGGAAAGGTGCTCCCTGGCATAAAAGTTGTGATGCTGGAGAAAGTGTAGAAACTTTGGGGGAAAGATATAACATAAGAAAAGAAATGAGTGTAATATTTAAAGCAGTGGCCTTGCCAAATCATATTCCCATTAAGAGTCTGCTTCACCTGTATCTTAAAAGTAAGGGATATTTTACTCTTTCCATTCTCTGTTCTGGAGGTCAGAAGTCCAAAATGGGTCTCGCTGGACTAAAATTAATGTGTTGACAAGAGTGGGGCTCTGAAGTCCTTGCTCTGCCCAGATTCTATGTCTGTGCAACTTCCTGACTTGTGGCTGCATGATTCAGCCTTTCACTCTGTCACATAGACTTCTCCAGCTCTGTACCCCTTTCCACCCTGTTCTAATACGACTCAGGATTATACTAAGTTGACCTGGAAAATTACGGTATTCTCCTTGCCTGAAGATCTATAATTAATCATATACACTAACAATCTTTTCCCACTCCTTGCAGAACAGTTACAAGCCTCAGGGGTTTGGATACAGACATTTTTGAGGTGTGTGTGTATGTGTGTGTGCATGCATGCGTTTGCGTTTGTGTTTGGTCGTTGCGGGTGGTGGGAGGAGATGCAATCCTCTGCCTACTGCAGTGGTATGGACAGTTTTCAGAGAAAGTAGTTCAGCAGTCACGTCCAGAACTTTGCTGCAGTATCGACTCTCTCAGTTTTACCTTTTCTGTAGTTAGATTTAGCACGCTTCAACTCTTATTGATTCTTCTCTGGCAGAAATGGCTTTTATATCCCAGGCCCTCTCCTGCATGTTAGCAGCATATCCAGCCCTTGTTAGAAGTATCTAATGCTTTCCCTTGTCAAAATGTTTTCTGATCTCAGTTTCTGATTCTTTTTTTCTATCAAGCCATAATTAGTTGATTACATTCAAACATTAAATTATAAAAAAGTATTACTTTTATCCTTTTTTTTTTGACTATGTGGATATCTATTCCTGAATCTGTTCCAAAAGGTGACAACTACTTAAGACTCGCATTTGATTTTACAGATCTAAATCCTCAGATTTTTCACTTCTGAATTCTGGTATTCAGCTCAAAGCCCTGTAAGCTTCAGCAATGTCCCGTACCCTGCCTATTATACTATTTCTGAACAATCAGGGACTTGGAACAGCTGATTCCATCTGCTGCCAGATCTAGCTAGAAATACAGTCCTAAAATATTTATGCTAATGAAAATTATGTACATTTGAAAGTTATTTTTTCTGTGCTAACACATTAACTTTAATGGCCTTAATGTTTTTTTTTTAAAAAAATTGCTTTGTTAAATTTCTCTTCACTTTTGGAATTTTGTGCCAATATTTTATCATAATTTTTATATTTAATAAAATAAAACTTAAACAACCTTATAAATGCTATGGATGACTATCTGCTTGATCTTAATTATCCACAAACTTAATGGGGAATTTTGAAGGGTGAATATAAACATAATGTGTGTGTTTGTGTGTGTGTGTGTAACAGGTTTTTTTTTAAAGATATTATTTATTCATTTTAAAGGCAATAGCTACCAAGAGAGTCAGAGAGATCTTTCATCCACTGGTGTACTCTTCAAGTGACTACACTGGCCAAAGCGGGGTCAAGCCAAGCCAGGAGCCAGGAGTTTCATCTGGGTCCCCCATGTGAGTGGCAGGGGCCAAAGCACTTCGACCATCCTCTGCTGCTTTCCCAGGCATATTAGCAGGGAGCTGGATCAGAAGTAGAGCAGCCAGGACATGAACAAGTGTCAATATGTGTTGCTATCATCCCAGGAAGTGTCTTCAACATCAACACACAGTGTCAGCAAAAATTTATGTGTGCAAATTTTATACCTTTTTGATTCAAATTAGATAAAGTAGTATCAACCAAATAAGAAGAAAACTGATGTTTGGAAAGATGCATACTGCCCATTAGACTTTTAATATGGATTTTGCTTGAATTCATACACATATAACAGTGTTAAGTGTGATTGTGGCTATTTTGAGTAGAAGAGAATTTTATTTTCTGTTGGAGATAGCATTTCAGTGAAATCTAAGCTCTGTGAAATTATATATAATTAATCTTGGGGTAATAAAAGACAACTATTATACTCAGGGAACTCCTCCCCCACCCATATAATTCTCACACATGAAAACACCCAATGAAATTTAATAATATTTAGAATGACCGTAAGGGATAAGCACTTAGTCTAACTGTTAGGAGTCCCGTGTCCTCATACCAGAGTACCTTTGTTCCTTATCTTGTTATGGCTTCACTTCGATTTCCTGCTAATGTGCACCATAGGAGGCAGTGGTGATGGCTCAGCTAAATGTCTATGAAACCCAAGTTGTAAACCTGGCTCTTATATTTGATCCAGCACAATCTTAGGATTTTGCAGCATTTGGGTGCTGAAACAGTGAATGGGGTACTCGCTCTTTCTCCCTCTCTCTCTACAACCCTCAAATAAATGAATATATACATACATGTGTGTGTGTGTGTGTGTGTGTGTGTATATATATATATATATATATATATATATATATATATAATAACCACTAGG
The DNA here is from genome assembly GCF_033115175.1 of Lepus europaeus. Lineage (NCBI taxonomy): Eukaryota > Metazoa > Chordata > Mammalia > Lagomorpha > Leporidae > Lepus > Lepus europaeus. Next base: position 44,252,573 of record NC_084843.1, on the reverse strand, counting down.
ACATTGTCACTATAATGCATTGTTGTTCCTACTTCCCAATTTAAAATTTATTTCATGATAAACTCAAAACAGGGACTTTATGTTGTCAGAAGTTACCATCCATGGCAAGTGTCAAAGCTGGTTAACAATACCATATTAGACTAATTAGTATCCTTACAAATACTTTACACAGAACTTCCAGTAGACATAACCATGTAATAGGTTCACCACGACATATTGTAGTCAAACTCTCCACAGTAAAACATAAAAAAAAAAAGATTCTAACATGTGCACGAGAAATGCCAGATACCTCCAGAGGATCTCCAATTAGACTCATAGCAGACTTATCAGAATCCTACAAGCTAAGAGACAATGGTGAAACATATTCCAAAAGAAGAAAACTATCAACTCAGAATGCTGTACCTTGCAAAGCTCTCATTTATGAAATAAAGACCTTCCATAACAAACAGAATTTGAAAGAATTTGTCACCACTTGTATAGTCTCAAAAAAAGATGCTTAAGGATGTGTTATGCACAAAAACACAGAAACATGGTCATCACTACGAAAAAATATGAAGGCATAAAATATCCCAGTAAAAGCACAAAGGAAATCCAAAGTAAAAAATAGGAATATTTTCTGGTGCCATGGCTCACTAGGCTAATCCTCCACCTGTGGCACCGGCACTCTAGGTTCTAGTCCTGGTTGGGATGCCAGATTCTGTCACAGTTGCTCCTCTTCCAGTCCAGCTCTCTGCTGTGGCCTGGGAAGGCAGTGGAGGATGGCCCAAGTGCTTGGGCCCTGCACCAGCATGGGAGACCAGGAGGAAGTGCCTGGCTCCTGGCTTCACATCAGCTTAGTGCACCGGCAGTAGTGGCCATTTGGGGGGTGAACCAACAGAAGGAAGACCTTTCTCTCTGTCAGTCTCTCTCATTGTCTAACTCTGCCTGTCAAAAAAAAAAAAAATAGGAACATTTATGGAAAAATGGCAGGTCAAAGTTGCTACTTAAAAATAGCCAGCTTGAATGTAAATAGCCATAATGCTACAGTTAAAAGACATAGACTGGCTGAGTGGAATAAAAAGAAAACTCATTTATTTTCTGCCTAAAAGAAACACATCTCATCTACAAAGATACTTGCAAACTGAAAGTGAAAGAATGGAAAAAAAGCTATTCCATGATAACAGAAACCAAAAAACAGCTGGTGTAGCCATCCTAATACCAGACAATATAGATTTTAACACAGTTAAAAGAGGCAAAGTATGGCACTAAGTAATGATTAAGGGATTAATTCAACAGGAAGATGTTACTATTATAAACATATATGCACCTAATTACAGGGCACCTGGCTATGTAAAATATTAATGGACATATAGGGAGACATAGACTCAAATACAATAGCAGTGGGGGACTTTAATACCCCACTTTCAGCAATGGACAGATCAACCAGACAGAAAATCAGCAAGCAAACAACAGAGCTAAACAACATTATAGACCAAATGGACTTAACAGATATCTACAGAACTTTCTATCCTACAGCTACAGGTAACACATTCTTCTCACCAGTGCATGGACCTTTCTGTTAGATTGACCATATGCTATGCCATGAAGCAAGTCTCAGCAAGTCCAAAAAAACTGAAATCACACCATGCATCTTCTCTGACCACAATGGAAATAAGTCGGTAATCAACAACTCAGGAAATTCTAGAATGCATGCAAACATATGAAAAGTGAACAACATGCTCCTGAATGAACAGTAGGTCATTGAAGAAATCAAAAAATTTCTGTAAATGAATAAAGATAATACAACATATCAAAACTTATGGGATACAGGAAAACAGTGTTAAGAGGAAAATTTATGGCAATCAGTGCCAACTTTTCAATAAATTGGATAGGCACTAAGTAAATGAGCTACCAATGCATCTCGATGGCCAAGAAAAACAACAGCAAACCAAATTCAAAACTAGTAGGAAAAAAATAACTAAAATTAGAGAAGAAATAAAATTAAATTGAAACAAAAAATGTACAAAAGGTCAACAAAACGAAGAACTGGTTTTTTGAAAAGATAAATCCAATTGACACACTATTGACACAAGTAACACTATTTACCCTCCAAAAAAGGAGGGAGAAGACCCAAATTAATAAAATCAGAGATGAAAAAAGAAATGTAACAAAAGACACCATAGAAATAAAAAGAATAATCAGAAATTACAACAAAGAACTGTTTGCCAACAAACCAGTAAACCTAGATAAAATGGACGGATTGCTGTACACATATAACCTGCCATGTATACATACAACTGAGCCATGAAGACACAGAAAACCTAAATAGACCAATATGCATGATGGAAATTGCATCAGTAATAAAGACGCTCCCAACAAAGAAAAGCCCAGGATCAGATGGCTTCACTGCTTAATTCTAACAGACATTTAAAGAATTAACTGCAATTCTGCTCAAGCTAATCAAAACAATTGAAAGAGAGGGAATCCTCCCAAATTCTGTCTATGAAGCCAGCATCACCTTAATTCCTAAATCAGAAAAAGATACAACAGAAAAGAACTGCAGACCAATTTCCCTTTTGAACATGGACACAAAAAAACTCAGAAAAATACTAGCCAATCAAATCCAACAACACATCGGAAAGATCATTCACCTGGACCAAATGGGATTTATCCCTGATATGCAGGGATGGTTCAACATTTGCAAATCAATCAATGTGATATATCACATTAACAAATTGAAGAACAAAAACCATATGATTATGTAAATAGATGCAGAGAAAGCATTTTATAAAATACAACACCCTTTCATGATGAAAACTATAAGCAAATTGGGTATAGAAATAATATTTCTCAACATAATCAAGGCAATTTATGACAAACATGTGGCTAGCATCTTATTGAATGGGGCAAAGTTGGGAGCATTTCCACAGAGATCCAGAAGCCAAAATGGATGCACAGTTTCACAACTGCTATTCAATATAGTCCTGGAGGTTTTAGCCAGAACAATTAGGCAAGGAAAATAAATCAAAGGGTTACAAATTGGGAAGGAGGAAGTCAAACTATCCCTATTTGCAGAAGACATGATTCTATATATAGGATGTCCAAAAGACTTTAAGAGTGTTGCTGTGGATTCATTCTGAGAGGAGGAGCATGGTCGGGGCAAGAGACATGGAATCACCACACAAACCCCGGGAATAGGGTGAAAGCAGGCCAGAGGCGAACGGCCTGAAGACTCATTTATTTCAGTTGGTACAGCAGCTTAAATAGCCATGGCAGCCAATCCAGTCAAGGGATGGTTTATGCCCTAACCAATCACAGCCTGTTGCCAGGTAGGCTCCATTGCCAGGTGGGTTTTAAAGCCATTCCTGAGTAAATGACGCTCGCTTGCCAGTGGCCATCTTGGCATGACCTTCTCATTCGTTGACATAAGAGACTATTAGAACTCATAAAAGAGTTTGGAAAATTGGAAGGATATAAAATCAACACACAAAAATCAATAGCCTTTGTATATACAGACAATACCATGACTGAGAAAGAGCTTCTAAGATCAACTCATTCACAATAGATACCCAAAAAATCAAATACGTTGTAATAAATTTAATCCAGGATGTCGAAGAGCTCTACAATGAGAATTACAAAACATTTAAAAAAATGTAGAATAAGATACAAAAAAAAAATGAAAAAAATCTTCCATGTTCATGGATTGGAAGAATCAATATTATCAAATTGCCCATACCCCTGAAAGCAATATACAGATTAAATGTAAAACCAACCAATATGCCAAGGACATTCTTCCCAGATATAGAAAAAAATGATGCTGAAATTCAGATGGAAACAGAGGGGACTTTGGATAGGAAAAGCAATCTTATACAACAAAAACAAAGCTGGAGGCATTGCAATAGCAGATTTCAAGACATACTGCAAGGCAGTTATGATCAAAACAGCCTGGTACTGGCACAAATACAGATGGATAGACCAATGGAACAGAATAGAAACACCAGAAATAAATCCAAGCATCTGCAACCAAATTATCTTTGACAAAGGAGCTAAAATCAATCTCTGGAGCAGGAACAGTCTCTTCAACAAGTGGTGCTGGGAAAACTGGATTGCCATATGCAGAAGTATGAAGCAAGACCTCTATCTTACACCTTTCACTAAAATCCACTCAAAATGGACTAGAGATCTAAATCTATGACCTGATTCCATCAAATTATTAGAGAGCATTGGAGAAATCATGCAAGACACTGGCATAGAAAAAGAGTTCTTGGAAAAGGCCCTGGAATCATAGGCAATCAAAGCCAAAATTAACAAATGGGATTACATCAAATTGAGAAGCTTCTGTACTGCAAAAGAAACAATCAGCAAAATGAAGAGGTGACCAAGAGATGGGAGTAAATATATGCAAACTATACAACTGATAAAGGACTAATAACCAGGAGATCAAGAAACTCAACAACAAAACAAACAACCTAGTTAAGAAATGGGAAAAGGACTTAAACAGACATTTTTCAAAAGAGGAAATCCAAATGATCAACAGATATAGGAAAAAATGATCAAGATCGTTAGCCATCAGAGACATGCAATTCAAAACCACAATGAGGTTTCACCTCACCTGGTTAGAATGGCTTTCATACAGAAATAAACAAATGCTGGTAAGAATATGGGGGTAAAGGTACCGTAATTCATGGTTAGTGGAAATGTAAACTGCCAAAACCACTATGGAAGACAGTATGCAAATAACTCAGAAACCTGAATATAAACCTATCATATAACCCAGCCACTCCACTCCTGAGAATTTACCCAAGGGAAATTAAATCAGCATTTGAAAGAGTTATCCATACCCCCATGTTTATCACAGCTCAATTCACAATAGCAAAGACATGGAATCAACCCAAAAGCCCATTACCTGAGGACTGGATAAAGATATTATGGGATATGTACACCATGGTATACTACACAGAAGTAAAAAAAAAAAAAAAAAAAAAAAAAGAAAGAAAGAAAGAAAGAAATCCAGTTATTTGGTCATTTGAAACAAAATGGATGAAACTGGAAAACAACATACATGGATGAAACTGGAAAACAACATACTTAGTGAATTAAGTAAATTTCAAAGGGACAAATATTATGTGTTCTGCCTTATCTGTGATAACTAATACATCATCTAAAAGGTTACCTGAAGAAGTGAAATTACATTTTGAAAAGCAATGACTTTGAACAGCCCCTGTCTTGACAGTTAAGTTTGTTTTTTCCATGTTTTTTTTTCTTTTATTTTTCTTTCATGCTAATTTTTGAACTCTTTACTTGATATAGTTGATCAAGTTTGTATAAATTTAATTGAAAATAGATCTTAGTAAAAAATAAGAGAGTAAGAGAGGGAGAAGGAAGCAATGTGGGTAGTGTGGGTGGGAGTGCAGACATGGTGGGAAGAATCACCATGTTCATAAAGTTGTAATTGTGAAATATATTAAATTTTTAACTGTAAACCAGTATAGTTCTCCATACATTCCTACAGGCTTACTTCTAAGGGTACAGTTTAAAAACCGTGGAACCCCAAATCTCCTTAGGCTGGGTGGTAAAAATAGAATTTTAAGTGTTATAGTGATCATATTGACATGATTAAGTGTTAAAGTGATCATATAAATATGACTAAGTGTTTGGTAATAATAACAGATAGAATTAAAAAGGAGTGAGGGCTCCAACATGGGAAGCAGTCCACACAGCAGACTCATCGAATGACAATTGCTTTAAGTAGCACTCTGACCTCAGAACCAACCCTTAAGTCATTCTAGTCTGGCTGAAAAGTCCATGAGATCATTTCAGGCATGAAAAGCAAAGACACTGTGGCAAAAAGCATCCTACATGAAGGACCTCTGTGGGTGAGTCCCCAGTGAAAAGTGGCCATCAAAGAAGGATGTATTTTTCTCTGAAAGGAAGAGAGAACTTCAACTTTGCCTATGGCCTTACCTAAATACTGACACAGAGTGTGGACTCAAAAAGCTTCTATAGCCTGGGCAACTCATGACAAGAGCCTCAGGTGATCACTGACATAATACATAAGAGTGTTAAGTCACTGTGTACTAACTTCCCATGCAGACCTCTGCCCTCAAAGAGTTGTATTATGAGAATTAATAGTAAAACTTGTTCTCAAAGGATTACTTAATTTTAGTATATTAAGTGGAGGATATTCTATGTCTCATAAGTTATAGTTATGTCTAAGTAATCACAAAAGGAGTTATCATTCTTGGGTTCCTCTTTAAAGATAAGTAAGTTTCTCAAAAAAAATGCAAAGGAAAAAGAAAAACTACCTTTGAGATGCCACAGCATTTATCTGGACTGTTAAGGAACAGTTTGTTTTTTGTTTTTGTTTTTGTTTTTTCTTTTTTTTTTCTCATACAAAGTGTTGAACTCTTTACCTAGAATAGAGTTAATTTGTTGTGTACAGAGTTAATTGAAAATAAATCTTAGTAAATAATAAGACTGGGAATAGAAGAGGGAGAAGGAAGGGGATGGGAGTGTGGGTGGGGAGGTGGGTATGATAGGAAGAATTACAATGTTTCTAAAGTTGTTTTTACAAAATTCAGGCAAATAAATAAATAAATACAAAATAAATATGCACCAAGTCTTACTTAGACACGTATTTCAATGCCATGGAATTCTTGAGAATTTGCCTTTAAAATTATAAATTTTATTCAACACTTAGTTGAATTCATTCTTTTCCATGAGAGACTTGAGCTGTTTTATTTTTTCTCTCATAATTTTAAAACAAATTCGAGCCACATCTTCATGAGAAAAATATATTCCAATCTTTCTTTTGTAAACATTAGTATTTGAAACTGGAAATACAAGTACTGTGGGCACTTTATTGTTGCTTGCATTATTTCATTTTCACTTCTCTGTTCCTTTTGTTCCTTATTTATCTGCAAACGGGTTCTATATGTGCATACCCCTCTCCAAGAAATTGTTTCACATTCTGTTTCTTCAACAATGGTTTTCAATTAAATCAAAATTAGTGAAGTGCCTGTGTTTTTATAAGTGCTTGTATTTACATTAAATATTTGGACATTTTTCAAAGTTTAGAAGCTTATTAAACTGCCAAAAATTCATTTCATGCTACCTCTTGTTTTTCTCCATATATTGCTATGAAATAATGCATATATAAAAATAAGCTTTTCCTGAAAGTTCTGTGAGTCTTTGGTACAGATTTATTATGAAAAGCCCTGTAAATATTTAATTTAAATATTACCTTTTTTATTAAAAATTTACTTATTGCCGGCGCCGCGGCTCAATAGGCTAATCCTCCACCTTGCGGCGCCGGCACACCGGGTTCTAGTCCCGGACGGGGCACCGATCCTGTCCCGGTTGCCCCTCTTCCAGGCCAGCTCTCTGCTGTAGCCCGGGAGTGCAGTGGAGGATGGCCCAAGTGCTTGGGCCCTGCACCCATGGGAGACCAGGATAAGCACCTGGCTCCTGCCATCGGATCAGCGCGGTGCGCCGGCCGCAGCGCGACAACCGCGGCGGCCATTGGAGGGTGAACCAACAGCAAAAGGAAGACCTTTCTCTCTGTCTCTCACTGTCCACTCTGCCTGTCAAAAACTAAAAAAAAAAAAAAAAAAAAAAAAAAATTTTACTTATTTATTTGAAAGGTAGAGTTACAGGGATGCAGAGGCAGAAACAGAGAGAGAGGTCTTACATCTGCTGATCCACTCCATAAATGGCAGTAATGGCCAGAGCCTGGCCAATCAGGAGCCAGGAAATAGGAGCTTCTCCCAGGTCTCACATGTAAGTGCAGAGGCCCAAGGACCCAGGCCATCTTCTACTGCTTTCCCAGGCCATAGTAGACAGCCTGATCTGAAGTGGAGCAGCAGGGACTCAAACCAGTGCCCATATTGGGTTCTGCCACCACAGGCAGTGGCTTTACCAGCTACACCACAGCGCCAGTCCTATTTTTATTTTTGCAAATCTTCCTCAATGGACCCACTAAATTTGGAGTACAAGTAAGTCTACTTAAGTGTGCTTGAGTGAATCCAAATAAAATAATAATGAGCTCTTACTGCTTTTCAATTAGAGTAGAACATTTAAATTTGTTATACTATATGTTAAAGATCTACTCAATCAAGATTCACATCAAACAAAGTCCTGATTTATACATGTTCAACCTTTTTTCTAATGACTCTTCCATAGTCATGTTAATCTGTCTCAGACTCTACTGCTTGGGAATTCAAATTATGAACACAGAATTTTATAGCTATCAAGAGGTAATTTGTGTGACACAAGATTTGACAAGTCAAAAATAACAAAAATACAGAATGTGAGGGCCTAGAGATTGTACTTGAGTAATCAAAACTATTTGGCTAATGGTGAAACCACTTCTGCAGACTGGTTTAGTCTCTCTATTCGGGACTAGAGTTAACAAAAAGATGCACTATCCAGGGGCTGGTGTCCTTTAGAAGTAGTTAAAGCCACCACCTGAGATGCTAGCATCCCACACAGGCACTATGTCATGTCTCAGTTGCTGCACTTAGCATCTACCTCTCTGCTAATGGCCTGGGAAAATTAGCAGAACATGACCTGATTGCTTGGGCCCCTGGACCCATGTGGGATTCCCAGAGGAAACTCCTGGCTTTGGCCTGGCCTAGCTCTGGCCTTTGTGGCCATCTGAGGGAGTGAACCAGCACATGGAAGATAGCTCTTTTCCTCCATAACTTTAACTTTGAAATAAATACATAGATTTTTTAAAAATAAATACACTATCTGAAACAGCATTCTTTGAGGAAATATTATGAACCATATATACTGTCATTCAGCTAAAAATTCTTATATTGTCTACACTTTTAATATTTTTATGAAAGATATTAGATGATTTCAAGGAAAATTCTGATGCCAGAGAGAATCAACTCGTCCTTCTCATTTCAGCTGTACTGGATGGGAACTGAAAAGCAGACAGAAGGAAGTAGTGTAGAAGTTCAACTCTTGACATTGTCTGCAGAATTGTTTTTGATCTTTTTGATCAGGAGAAGAATCAACAAATGCTTTTGATGTCTTTGGAAAAACAACAACAACATGAAAGCACATGTAGAGGCTCCTACTATTGCCTTATCTGGGTGCAGAGCTGTATGAAATGCAAATGTGAACAGGAGATCTTCTGTACCAAATGCAATCGTTAGCTCCCCACACTGATCCAAATCTTTCCCACCTTTGCACTGAGGATGCTTCTGTTATTAACATGAAATTAATTCTGCTTCCTTATGCTTCATTTGTGCAACTTCTAGATGGTTTTAAGAATTTTAATGATACAACATAAGGAAATGAATGGACTGTAGATACAAAGCAATTTGTAAAAATGACTTAAAGCAATCTCCACTGTGACAATGATTAATGTTTGGAAAATTTTATACATTAAGAACAGAGCATAACAATGACTGTGTTTCTATATTCTTGCCAGAAAGGTTAATACCCATGATGTATTAAATACCTTTAATGAAAATCTTTATTTTTAATGTACCAAAATAGTTTCTGATACAGCAGGTATTAGTTCTATCCATACATAGTAAATTAATGCAAACTTCATGACTTAGATAAAAACACAAAAAATATCTCACAATTTCTGTAGGCAAAATTCTGACATGATAAGACGAGGTTCTCTGCACAGGAAACAGAAAGGATGAATTCAAGGCTGACTTATTTCCTAAAGGCTTCGGGAAGAAGTTCTATTTCCGATCTCACTGAAGCTATTGGCAATATTGAGTTCCTGTGATAAAGTGTTAAGTCCCCTTTACCATGCTAGCTACCATATAGTTGTAACTTTCCAATATTACAAGGCCCTTCTCAGGACCTGTACATGTGGACCATTTCATCTCCAAGTTAGTTAGCAAAGCATCTAGTCCTTCTCTTCCTTTGAATGTCTCTGGCTTCTACTGTGAGACAGAATTCTTTTGAAGGGTCCCATTGATTAGCATAGGCTTACCTAGAGATCTTTCCTTTCATGAAGTCCAACTGCCATGAAACATAACTGAATACCCTAATTCTGGAGTAGGATCCCTAAATTCACAGTCTTATATATTAGGGTGGGGACCCTGGGGAAGAAGGGAGGAGTATCTTACAGATGGCCTGCCACATAGTCCATAAGGTATTTTTTGCACATGTCAGCAAAGAAATAATTTTCTAGAAGAAGCCTATAGTTCCAAACCATAAATTACAAAACAATGAAAATAAAAATTAATTTCCTGGTTTTTAAAAAATAATTGAACTTAGGCATATACCTAAATATCAAGAAATGGCATACATATGATTTTAGCTCTTTAAAAATACAGGAATGTTTGCTATATAACAATCAATTTGTATAGCATACTTGAAGCTCTCTTCTCTTTTTATAGTACTCACTGTTATCCTTGGAGGTAGAGGTCAGAAAAATACTCCTAGTTATATGGTGGTAAGGGGAAAACAAATCAATCATTTCCCCCATAATCCTGGGAAGGCTTTCCTCAACTGGCTTAGGGAATAGCCAATCATGCTGAAATATTCTTTCTGTTTATTTGTTTGTTTACATAATAACAATCCTAGTAGACTATTATACATATACCAGTTTATGAATGAGATAAATTCATTTCTACAGGTTTGCACATTCGCTAAGTACTAGAACCACTAGAGCATTAGAGCCCGTATCTACTTGTAAGGATTCTGGACAGGTAGAAGGTAATTCTTTATGTAAAATAGAGAAAGTTGTAGTTAAGAATATAGGACCTATTTGATAAAGATGTTCTTGCAGAAGAAAATATGTGATTCTGGGATTTTGGGGGTAATGTGTAGTTTGCTAATGGAACTACATTAGGACATGCAATAGAGATTATATATTTCATTACAGGAGGAATTGAGAAAAACAGATCAAATTTGGAGAAAAAGATTTGTGAATCACATCCAGAATAATGTTAAAGATGAGATCTGAGCTAAAATTCCAATCATATGAACCAACAATCCTTGCTAAAATAAAACTTTTCACCAGGCTAGTGATAGAAGTAGAAAACCAATAAATTGAACTGAAACTATTTCTCAGGCAAAAACCTGGGAGGAGCTTAAGAGTTGTTTCCATAATATCAAAGAAGAAGTCAATAGAGAAGGGGTATGATTTGTCCATAAAAGAGATCACAGAGATGATGCTACTGAGAATTTCTTGAGTAATCCAAAGATGTTTTATCTTCTAAGGTCGATGCCAATAAACCAAGTTGCATTACACAAATTCCACTGAATGAAATTGCTCCAGACTTAGAAAATTGGGAAGCCCACTGTCTCGTCTTTCTGTGAAATGACTTGTTTTGCTGTCAGCGTGGTGGCTTACAGTCTCGAATGTTTCCCTGCCCTTTACTAAGACAAAAGATGGAGCTGACAAAGAAGGAACAGAATAGCAGTGATCACTTGCGAAGCCTGTAATAGGCTAAATAAAGGAGCCTAAGGAAGTAGATAAAGGGCCTCTGTAAATTCATAATTGCCCTTTTTGAATGCACAGTAATGTGTTCTGAGTCAAATCAGTGGGTGAATATTATAAAAATAATAATATTTCAGAGAAATATTGGAGTTAATTTTAAATACTTTAATGTTTCCAAAGGAATGACTTCTTTATTCAATTCTCTCCATCATTGAAGTAATTAACCAGAATAGCACTCTGTCCAGATACTGTGCAGGGAAATTCTCCTTTGAATAGACAATTGTATCAAGTGATGGTAAAGCTCCTTTCAACTCCAAAAAATGTTATACTAAATTTATTCACTTGATAGTGAATGAACAAATTAAAGAACAAATAATTAGCTATAAAACAATGTTAGTAGCAATGAAAATTATCAGTTCTGTAAATAAAACCCACTTGCTTATACAAATATATTGCCAAGGGTTCTGAATTCATTATTTGAAATAAAAAAAATCATTTCTTCGCATTTAAATTTATCTAATTAAAGATTTATTTGGTAGAGAAATGGAAGAATGGTGTCACAGGAATATGTGGTGAAAATAAAAGATAGATGTACTAAATTAATCAGGTTACCAATGCAAACATCTCAGGAAGAACTAAACGCAGAACACAGGAAGTGTTTATTTATACTGATAATTACATTTAGTTCATCTTTAGAAAGGTGCTGTAAAATTTAATGCGCATAAGCAACTGTTCACATCTTGTGGAAGTACTTCAGCAATCTTTCTGAAACATTAAGATATTTAATTGTTTAAATATTTATTTATTTGAAAGGCAGTCACAGAGAAGCAGAGGCAGAGAGAGTTTGTTCATACACTAGTTCACTCCCCAAATGGCCTCAACCACCTGAGCTGAGCCGATCCGAATCTAGAAGTCATTTGCTTCTTATGGGTCTCCCATGTGGGTGCAGGGGTACAAGGACTTAGGCCAACTTCCACTGCTTTCCCAGGCCATGCCAGAGAGCTGGATAGGAAGTGAAACAACCAGCTCTCCAACCAGCACCCATATGTGATGCTAGCACTGCAGGCAGCAGGTTACCCACTATATAAGATATACCGGTCCCAAGATATTTAATTTTTATTGGAGCAGTCAACTGGTAAAAATCATTCAAATAAATTTTGAATGAGTGGGCTGAAAGTATAAAAGAAATTTGAAGTCACTTTTTTTCAGAGTTAATGATCTGAAACAGACATATCATAAAGTTATAAATTAATTTTTTTTTCTTAATACAGAGACCAGTACTGTGGTATAGTGGGCTAAGCCTCTGCCTGTGGCACTGGAATTCCACAGGGGCACAGGTACCATTCCGAGCTGCTCCTCTTCTGATCCAGCTCCCTGCTGTGGGGTGAGAAAGCAGTAGAAGATGGCTCAAGTCCTTGGGCCCCTCACCCAAAAAGGACACTCGGAAGAAGCTCCTGGCTCCAGGCTTTGCATTTGCCCATGTCCAGCCATTGCAGCCATTTGGGGAGTATTCCAACGGATTTAAGACTTTTTTTCTTTCCTTCTGTCTGTCTGTAACTCTACTTCTCAAATAAATAAAATCTTTAAAAATTTTTTATGAAAACAAAATATAAATAGTACTCTACAAATGGTCAAAAAGCACCATTCAAATCATTTAATAAGGATTTTCTTTGAAAATTGTTAACTTCTAATGGCAGCCACTCAGAGAATTTTCTCATAAAACATCAACTTTGAATTTTAATAAAATAACTTCTATTATCAATCAGTTCTGTGATGTTGAATAAGCAACTTGAGCTCTCTAAACCATAATAAAACGATTTTAGGTTTCAAATACCTGGTCTGATGAATGGAACATAAATTTGCAATATTGCACCCAACTTGATAGAAACACTCAAAAGATGAAAAGGGCTTTTTATCAATATTTCAGAACAGATGTAGAGGATAACTGCCCCATGTGTGATTCAAAAGCCACAAATCTAGTTGACATGCTGATACAAGCAATGTCTGCCATGGTTTAGTCTCTTGCTTTTCATTAAGATTTGTATGGGCATTGAAAATAGACCAGAGCAAACAAAGCTTGGGGATGAAGGTCAGTGGGAGATGAGATGTGGAGAGAGAAAAAGCTCAGAGCTCACATTTTTACCTCAAGCTAGCCCTATAGTGAGATGTGCAGCAAACATGAAAACTTTAGTTTTTCTTGAACAGCTAAAATCCCAGTAAGCTACATTTCAGCACTTTCACTTACATTAGTCTGACTGTATGCAGTTTGATTCCTTGCTTTGTACTCCCAATAATCTTTTTTGCCTTTCAGGGTGAAGAAATTAACTGCATGAATGAATCATGGGAATAATTTTTTGGTTACAAAGTAAGTTCAGTTGTAGGTATGTTTGTTCCTAATAAAGTTTGGAAAATACCATTTTCTGAAGTTATAGGTTCTGCAGGTTTCTTAGGAGAAAATCACTTTTCAATTTTAGATACTAAGAATCAGTTTCAATCTGATTTTTTTCTTTGATTTCAGGAAAGTAGCATACACTGTCTTCATCTATTAAAACATTCAAAACTTTTATTTCTATTAAAGTTTTAAAGGTATTTCCCCCTTTTTAATGGCCGATGTTCTAAGTAATAAACTGTAAAGTGTTGCATATTGCATCATGGGAGCACTAGGACATCTTCATATGCATTTGGTATCACTGTCTTCCTTTTGCTTTTAGTACATTAAGTAGTTCTTTCACTTCTCAGGATAATTTGGGTCCATTAATGCAGGAATATGATCCAAATGAATTTTCTCTGTTAATCATTCAAATATATTCTTGGCTTCCTTTCCAGGTATAAGTGAATGATCAAATTTTAATTAGCCCATGGGTGTCATTTGCCAATGGATACACTGTTATCTCTCTTCAATTCTTGAAGAAATTTTTGATTTTTAATTAATGAGAATTCAGTTAAAATGTCTAACTATACTACAGTTCTATTATAAACAAGTTAGAGCACATTATATAAAAGTTTGTAGGCATTTGATAAACTAAACTGATGGAGTAAGAGTCAGAGTACTTGCGGTCCAATCCTACATCCAAACATTTTCTAGCCATGAAACTTCAGGCACCTTTGTTAGGCATTTAATGTTTTGATTTTATCTTCTAAAAAACAGGGAGGATATTAGTAACTATGTAAAATAATTGTTGAAGCTTAAGTGAGTTAATGTAAGTCAACATGTTCACTTCCAAATCAGAACACAATAAATCAATAACATGAACTGTTGCTATTCTTTTTATTGTTTTGCTGTTATTGTTATTTACTGAATACTTCTAAGTCTAGAATATCATTTTTAAATTCAGGATCTCTGAAATAGCTCTTTTAAGAAATCTCCAAACACTACACATTTCAATTTCTGCTGCTGTGTTTAATTTCAAACCAAGTTTACCTTATTGGTAGAAATGGCACTTATCAATTAGTTTGCTTTAAAATAACCATTCTATAGCTGGCGCCACAGCTCACTAGGCTAATCGTCCACCTTGCGGCGCCGGCACACCGGGTTCTAGTCCCGGTTGGGGCGCCAGATTCTGTCCCTGTTGCCCCTCTTCCAGGCCAGCTCTCTGCTATGGCCAGGGAGTGCAGTGGAGGATGGCCCAAGTGCTTGGGCTCTGCACCCCACGGGAGACC
Source organism: Lepus europaeus (assembly GCF_033115175.1). NCBI lineage: Eukaryota > Metazoa > Chordata > Mammalia > Lagomorpha > Leporidae > Lepus > Lepus europaeus. The sequence continues at coordinate 44,237,515 of NC_084843.1, read as the reverse complement.
AGGAGAAGCACCTGGCTCCTGCCATCAGATCAGTGCGGTGCGCCAGCCGCAGCGCGCCAGCAGCGGCGGCCATTGGAGGGTGAACCAACAGCAAAGGAAGACCTTTCTCTCTGTCTCTCTCTCTCACTGTCCACTCTGCCTGTCAAAAAATAAATTTAAAAAAAAAATTAAAATAACCATTCTAATAATCATAGATGGACGACTAAATTCCCCTCACATATTTCTCCTGTTGGTTAAATTTATACTGAAACATATGTAAGACTCAAATTTGACATCTCTTCCCGTTAAGTAAGAGGAAGCTTCCTGCCAGTGAGAATACACAAATGCATTTCCTTTGTTCAAATTTCTTACAAATGCAGTGCTTTCAATGCCCATTACCCTTACATGATGTTCAAAAACGCATCACTAGGGGCCAGCACTGTGGCATAGTGGATAAGGCTGCTGCCTGCAGTGCCGGCATCCCATATGGGCACTGTTTCATGTCCCAGCAGCTCCACTTGCAATCTAGCTCCGCTATGGCCTTGGAAAGCAGTAGAAGATGGCCCAAGTCCTTGGACCTCTGTGCCTATGTGGGAGACCCAGAAGAAGCTCCTGGTTCCTGGCTTCAGCCTGGCACAGCCCTGGCTGTTGCAGCCAGTTGGGGAGTGAACCAGTAGATGGAAGTCTCTCCCTCTCTTTTTCTCTCTCTCTCTGCCTCTCCTTCTCTCTCTGTGTAACTCTGACTTTCAAATAAATAAATAAATAAATCTTTAAAAAAAAAAAGGATCACTAGATGTAATTTAGTAATTGTAGTGGTCTGTTCAGGCTGCTATAGCAAACAACCAAAGCCTAGTTGGCTTACAAAGAATAAAAATTAATTGCTGGGGCCAGTGCTGTGTCGCAGTGGGTTAACATCCTGGCCTGAAGCACCGGCATTTCATATGGGTGCTAGTTCAAGTCCCAGCTGCACCACTTCCCATCCAGCTCTCTGTTATGGCCTGGGAAAGCAGCAGAAGATTGCCCAAGTCCTTGGGTCCCTGCACCCACCTAGGAGACCCATAAGAAGCTCCTGGCTTTGGATCGGCATAGATCCAGCCATTGCAGCCAACTGGGGAGTGAACCATCAGATGGAAGACCTCTCTTTCTCTCCCTGCCTCTCCTCTCTCTGTGTAACTTTGAAATAAATAAATAAATCTTTAAAAAATTAATTGTGCAAATTTTTCATGGGAATTAATGAATTATAAAAACAAAACAAAAAGAGATGAAGAGAGTCAAGCCATTTCCCAACTATGAGGCCACTGACCATCCCTTTGGGTTGTATTTGCACAATACAGCCCTTGTCAAATAGAGAAAACAACATTCTGGTGGGGAGGGGCAGGGAAAGGAAATGACTAGATATTCCATTGTTAGACTCAGACATCTGAACCAGTGCTGGACTAAATGTCTGCCTCTGGTTTGTATCTCGACTGCTCCAATCCAGCTCCCTGCTAATGTCCTGTTGAAAATGGCCCAAGTGCTTGGGTCCCTGCCACCCACAGTGGAGACTCAGAAGACCCAGAAGCTCCTGGCTTTGGCCTGGCCCAGCTCTGGCTGTTGCAGCCATCTGGGGAGTGAAACAGCAAATGAAAGATTTCTCTCTCCCTCTCTCTCTCTGTAACTCTGACTGGAAGAGGAGTACCCAGGACACGAACCAGTGCATGTGGTGGCTTTAACAACAGTCCCACAATGCCAGCCTCCTATAGCTCTTTTTATGAGACTCTATGTGCTCACTTCAACAAATTGATGTTGAGTCAATTCTCCTGACGACTGAGATCATGGTGCAGATGTAGCAAAAGATATAATCCACAAGGTTTGCTATTATGTTACTTCCTAGGATTAATATTCCATAACCACTCAATATGAAAATGTACACATAAATCAAAATATTAGAGATTTACTGCCCACATGAAGCCCATCATTTTTCCAAGCCATTCAAATCAAAGCAACACACACACACACACACACTGAAATCCTTGGTCTACATGGAACAGCAACTATTTGGAGCTGGATTTGGTTACATTCAGGCCATCACTGAGAGACTAAAAACAAAAGTTTTCCTTTTCTATTGATCAGTGATTAAAGACAAAAACAGGAAAGTTGTGTCAAGTAAGAAATTGCAACTGAATAAGGCAGCTAATGTTAGGTGTCAGTCCTCTTCTGCTATTTAAGAAAATACTTCAAAAGATGAAGCCATATCAACTAAAAGCAACAATCCAGCCAACAATCTCTTGAAACTATGTTGTTTAAATATGTTTATATATGTTTCTTCACCCTCATACTTATATTTTGGTCAAAATAGTATTCTTCACAGAATTCCTCTCATGCAGAAGCACATTAATTTCTAAAACTAGGATTTACATATTGGCAATATTGCCATTTTACATAATTGAAAACAAGCTAACTTATACTGTTGGACCAAATTAAACTCCAATCTCAGTGGCCTTAGCTAAACAAACAAACAAAAATACTTAATGTTATATTGTAGCTCAGTGGAAGAAAAGATTGAAACTTTACTGCACACAGCCGCTTAGAAAACACATTGTACAACGATTTTCCCAATGTTGTAGTAAATCATCATAAGTCGCTAGTCAACACTAAGGGGAAATTAGAAGAAAAAGTTAAGGACCCTAGAGGATAGTTTAAAAGAAAGGGTTGGATATAACTCCTGTCTAAATCATATCAATCAGAACTCAGTTAAATGCCCCAACACAACTTCAAGTAAGGTTTGACATGTCACATTTCTGCTTGGCAAGGGAGAAATAACTGAACACATAGTTGGATGAGAACATACTGTTGTATCTCAAAAGACATCTCAGACAATGCTAAATTTTAGAATTTTTTATTTTCTTATTTTATTTTATTTTATTTTTTACAGGCAGAGTGGATAGTGAGAGAGACAGACAGAGAGAAAGGTCTTCCTTTTGCCGTTGGTTCACCCTCCAATGGCCGCTGCGGCCGGCGCATCTTGCTAATCCGAAGCCAGGAGCCAGGTGCTTCTCCTGGTCTCCCATGCAGGTGCAGGGCCCAAGGACTTGGGCCATCCACTACCTTCCTGGGCCATAGCAGAGAGCTGGCCTGGAAGAGGGGCAACCAGGATAGAATCTGGCGCCCAACCGGGACTAGAACCTGGTGTGCTGGCGCCGCAAGGCGGAAGATGAGCCTGTTAAGCCACGGCGCCGGCCGGAATTTTTTATTTTTTAAGGATGATTGATCTGTGATATTTACCATTAGCTAGATTATGTTTCTTATTCCTATAATCATTTCTTTTGAGATTAATGTGATATGAATGTAATGTTGAACATGAACTAAAACTGACAAGCAATCATTAGAAAATATTATTAATGACAGGCATATATATTCTAATGCAGAAGTTGAGTTTTATTTGAAGTGGCCAAACCTTGTCAGCCCAGCATCCAGTGGCTTAGCCCTTACAGAACTGCAAGGGAGTCTGAGAAACACTGTTTTTCTTTTTTCAAATAAGAAGATTTAAAAAAGACAGGAAAATATTGTTTTAGAAAAGGAAATAGTTTCTGCACAAAGAAGTGAAACAATCAGCACAAAAGTGGCTATTGTGACAGATAATCAAAAAATGTCCTGCTCCAGATCATACAATTCAAAATATTTTAGTCTTCTCACTTCCAGTAAGAGAAGCAGTGTGCAAACTCTGATTCTGTTATAACATGCTTCTCGCTATTTGCAGTAGCAGGGTAGTCACTGATTGTTGAAGTTATAATATCTGAGAAAGCAAAAGCTTTGGAAGAACTGACGGCTGCCTGATCATTGCCCTTTTTCAAACAAATTAACACTCTTTTCCTACATAATCACCTCGGCAAAGGATGAGCAATATTTATGTTCTAAAACACTTTTCCTAAAAGTAGAGTATTATAATATCAAGTTTGAAATAAACCCAGTTTTTCATTAACATTAAAACACATGGTCAAAATGTAAAATTCAAATACTCAGAAATTGCAAACTTGGTATGAAATTAATGGACATAGCAAATATAAATTGAAAATATCAGCATAATCAGAACTCATCAATCTGCTAGTAAAAAGCAAGAATGAGCTCCTATAAATGGTTTTCTATTGCGCTGTCTCTATCATGCACTTCAGCAATGTAGAAACAAGACTCTAGAGGATAGGACTGACTATATTTACAGTTCTGCCAAAGAACTAATCATGCTCAACTATCTGTTTTATTGACATGGAAATGGATTGTGGATGTAGAATAAGTAACGTCTTTATACAATTCATTAGCAAAATGTTTTAGAAATCACTGACCAGTACAAAAATAGAGGCTTCAATCAGAGATAATATCACTGTAATTTTCTATTGTCTGGAAACTTCCAAGGACATTTGTAATCCTAACACTAAAAGTATTCTTGCAAATGGGAAAAGAATACAGTTATGTATTGTCTGCTTGGGGAAAATAACTGTATGTGGACTCTACAATTTTTTGTTAGCATTCTTTTCTGCTGGGGATAAGAGGAAATACTTGGATTAGTATAATGAAACATTACTGTAGTCATATATTTCCTAAGTGAAGGTATTTATATTTTCCTCTCCCTGTCCCATTCCATCTCCCTCTATCAGACTGCCTTCCAATACACACACACACACACACACGCACATACACACACCTATACATACAAAATAATTTTTTTTTGACAGGCAGAGCGGACAGTGAGAGAGAGAGATAGAAAGAAAGGTCTTCCTTTGCTGTTGGTTCACCCTCCAGTGGCCGCCATGGTTGGCGCGCTGCGGCCGGCGCACCGCACTGATCTGATGGCAGGAGCCAGGTGCTTCTCCTGGTCTCCCGTGGGGTGTAGAGCCCAAGCACTTGGGCCATCCTCCACTGCACTCCCTGGCCACAGCAGAGAGCTGGCCTGGAAGAGGGGCAACCGGGACAGAATCCGGCACCCCGACCGGGACTAGAACCCGGTGTGCCGGCGCCGCAAGGCGGAGGATTATCCAATTGAGCCGCGGCGCTGGCTATACAAAATAATTTTAACAGTTTATTTTTTTCTCAAATTCTGAGCAATTTCACATTGTAGAATGATGCCACACATCAAAAACCAGTCTTGGGACTGGTACTATGGCACAGTGAGTTAAAGCCCTGGCCTGCAGTACCATCATTCCATATAGGCGCCAGTTCAAGTCCTGGCTCCTCCACTTCCAATCCAGCTCCCTGCTAATGTGCCTGGAAAAGCAGCAGAGGCTGGCCCAGTTACTTGGGCCCTTGCACCTACCTGGGAGACCTGGAAGAGGCTTCTGGCTTCTGTCTTTGGATCAGCTCAGCTCTGGCCATGGCCATTTGGGGAGTGAACCAGTGGATGGAAGACTTCTGTCTCTACCTCTCTCTGTAACTCTGTCTTCCAAATAAAACAAATCTTAAAAAAAGGCTTGCCCTAATAAAAGCCCATGAAGAATAAGAAAACAGGATAGCTCTGCATTCACAGTGAAGAAATTCACATTGCAAAATGTTAGTTATATTATCTATTTGCATTTTGATTTTTGAAAAAAAATTGAGACTTTTCCTACTGTCTGTGCATATTTGATGGAAATCAAACCAAGAATAATTGATGGGAAACCTCTCATCCCCCCCCCACACACACAATTCACATGTTCTTTGAAAATGATATACAAGGAGTATTCAAAAACATTCTTGTCATCTTTAATTTTTTTTATTACTTCAGTTTTTATGCGAAAGGAAATCAAATTTATTTTAAAGAAATATTGAACAAGAGCACTACCTACTTTTAATGATTCTGTGTGTTTTCTTTACTCTCCCAGAAGGTTTATGTTAGTGGTGCATAGCACGTGATGTGGGCTACTGGTCTTCTCAGCATCTGAACCTGGATTGAATGTTGGACTTTTCTTTACAACGAGAGACTGACATCATAACTCTTGGCTGGTTAATTATTAAGAAAATACCACATTAGTGGTAAAACTTCATACCTAAGCATGATGAGCAAAAAAATGTCTGTGGAATGTCCAACACTTGGGGAGCTGGGTACAACAAGTATGCACACAATTTGAAATGGACCATAGCGAATACTATAAATGGTGGCCAGACTTCAGGTACTTACAAAGTCCCTCCATAAGAAGACTGTAATGAATTTCAGTGATTCTAAGATGTTAAAAATTGAAAAGGAAACAATAAATACCTAAGAAGATCTGGGATTGACTGAGTAGTTATAGTGGTCAGTGTATGCTACAGAATTTACAGAATTACATAATTTAAAATAATCTAGAGCTTAACTTCATCTAGCTAATTTAAGTTATGGTAATGAATATGAAAGTAAATCTAGAAATCTACTCCAATATTTACACATTATAAAATACATGGAACTATACAACTTTCCCATTAGGTATTTTCTTGGTATGTATGTGTTATGATCTGATATGGTTTGTGCATTTTAAGAGTCAGGTGCTAGAGGGTTGGTCACCAGTGTTACAGTGTTAAGCTGGTGAGGGCTTTAAGAGACTTTAGATCATGGAGGAGCTACCCTCAGAAGAGATTAATAGCTGTCTTTTGGGAAAGAGTTGGGTCTCACAGAACCACAATGTTTATTGCAAAAGCAAATTGCTATAAAAGCCTGAGACTTATCCCTCCCCAATCCCTTGCTCTCTCTCTAGGTATGTGATCACTCACTTGTGCATGCACTCCACCATGTCATACCTTCTTCCAAGAGACCCTCACTATGAAATGATGCTAGTTGCCATGCTCTTGAACCTCCAAAACCAGGAGCCAAAATAAATCTCTTTCTTTTTTAAACTACCCAGTTTCATATATTTTATTGTAATATATAAAATGAACTAAGGCAGTATGATACTAGAATATAAAATACTTGAGGTCATAAATCTATGTCCAAATGTATTTTTTGCTATACACTGCTTATTACAATCTTCCACATGCTGTTGATTCTCATTCAACTCTTATTGACTTGGCAAAGCAAAATCATTAATTATGCATAGCAGGAAGTTAACTTACATCATAAAACATCTCCATAGTTGTTATACAACATACAGTATATAATGCAACAGAATTATTTTATCTTACATAATGCTATGTGTGTTACTGCATTTGCATTGCTGCAGGCATAAGTGCACATGTCTGTGTATGTATTAGCATACCATGTCTGTGTGTAGCACATCAACATCTATCAATCCTAAGGAGTGCCACTTTCTTCACATCCTGATAAACTGATACACATGGTCTATTATGGGATATTATAATTAATTTTGCTAAAACTTTGATATTTGGATATAAGCCTCAGTGTTTCCAATATATAAAAGGAGTTCAGTGATTTTTACCAATGAAATTATTGTGGAGTTGACATAAAATGAACTATTTATTATATGCAAATTTTCTCAGACATAATGCATCTGTTATTAAGAAAAGGGGGAGAGAAGGGACCTAGCAAAGTACTGTAGTTAAAGATCAGAGATAAGTAATCATAGCTGGGTTACAAACTCAAAAAATATAGTCCATTCACATTGTTCCTGGTAGTTGTACTATACACAGTCACTGTGAACACTGAGTTAGTGAATAACAAACCATTGCTCCTAAGGGAAATATATTGTTAGCTCCTGAAACTATTTAGTCAACATTTTCATCAACTTATCAATGCATATCTTTATTACTTACATTTATTAAAATATGCCTTAATATATTGATATACATATTAAGATATATATTTGATTCATTAATATTGAATTCAAAACCAATGAGACCATAACTTATGCCTAAACTACCTATTTCTCCACAAGACTCATCATAGTCCTCTGGCACTTAGAAATATTATATAGTACATCAGCTCTATTCTTGGGGAACACTTGAGTAGCAAAATCAACAACAAATATCACTAAAACAAAATGTAGCACTAATAATTAAAAGAATATGTGCTTACAGTATGAGAACTCAATCAGGAAGGTAGAGCTTTTTCTTATTCATCCTAAACTGGGAAGGTACCTTTCAAGCAGTATACTTCTGATTTTTCAACTCCTCACATAGAATTACTACAAAAATGTCTTGTGAATTGATTTTGGAGTTACAAATAAATGTAGCAAAAAGACAATTTGTAGATATAGAATTTCAAATGATGAGAATCTATTAGATTTCCAAAAATGAAAATACATCTAGAGTAGTGCTTTCCAGCATTCTATTTGGTGGAAGAACAGTCAACATAGATATGTTTACAACTATCTTATGAAAAGACACATTCATTGATATAAAATAAATAACTGATTTTAGAAAGCAATAATGTCATAGGTTTCAGAAATTGAGATATAAATTGCAATTTAGTACCTATATAACCACACCACAATTTTTTTGGTTTGGTATGTTGATTTTTACATGCAGAAAAAAAGCTTGCCTAAAACTGGAAACAGGTCTATAAACCACAGGAGGATATGACATGAGACATGTACTATAGCCTTTTATTGTTGTTGCTTTTCCTTAAAGATAGCTAAAAATAATTTTTGAAATCTATGACAAAGTTAACTATAAAGGTATCATTTTTTTTAAATCTTTAACTAGATGGAATTATATTCACATATGTTCCCTCCAACTCATACAATCATTTTCCGACAATGCATGTAGAGCAACCCAATGAACCAGATGTACATGCTGAGCGTGAAGAGCAGGTCATAAAGTGGGGATTTAAAAAGTACCATCAGACCACTTTGCTTCCCCATTATTTCCATATGAAAGGCTCATACAAAACAGAAAAAAAAGATGAAAGAAAAAAAAAATAAAACACTGGCAAAGGCCTGAAAAGGTTGGTCTTGGGTTTCCTTGTTGCTTATTGAACTGTTTTTATATAACATGACAATTTAATCTATTTTACAGGTTACTTGATTTTTAGTATTTTCCTAATACAACAATCAAAAGCCTGGAAACGATATTTTTATTTGCCAGATTATTCTACTGACAGCTATATTAACAAAATATCCCATGGAAAATAAGAACAATAAAATTAAACTCATTGTCTTCCCTTCATTACTTTCAATACATATTTTTCTGATATACATATAATATCAAAAAGCATTTCAAGGTAGTTATTGCTTTGAAATACACTGATGACCATTTGAAAGTACAACTAAACCTATAACTTGAAAATTAGTCTAATGATACCACCAGCTGTCCAACTGTTAGTGAAAGTAAATGGACCTTAATAAATAGCTAGACTATTGCAATCACAGCAATTTCCTGCTGTTATGCGACACATATTACAGTCATCCATGAGGATCAATCAACTAAACTTGTTTTTCAAATTAGTCAAATGTTTATTGTATGTCTACTGTTTGTCATATATGGTGGAAGATACTAAAAGACATTCAAAATTGAGTAAACCAGGTATCTTCACAAAATTCATCTTGCAGTTATGGAGATCAGAGACATACATTAAACACTAGAATTCAGGGCAACCTAAGATAATTGCCACAAAGGTAGTACATGTAATATTTATAGTAATTCAGAAAGGAATGGCTGTGTGTGAGTGTCATTGGAAGAATCATAATACTTCATGGGGTATAGGTATGTTCACTGGACATTAAGTAGTTGGAATAATCTCTTTAGCTGGGAAAGTGGGGTATGAAATGGGGTGTTTAGCCAAGACTTAGTGATTTCAGCTATTGTAGGAAACTACAATAAGGAGGAGTTCTGGGAAAGGATGCAACATGAAGAGAGGTTATATGGAATATAGATGTGTGTGTGTGTGCATGTATGTGTATGTATGTGTGATGTGTGATGTGGATGTGATGGGCATGCGTCAAGATCTGCCAAAGTTTTACAATGCCAGGATTAAAAATTCAGACTTAAATTAGGAAAATAAAGGAAATCTTTAGAATAGGGGAATTATATGATAGATGGCAACTATGTTTATAGTACTTTGTATAATTCAGATTTTAAGAATTAAGAAAAGAAGTATATAAGGACTGCAGCTAACTTTAGCAATTCAGAATGTATTTTATATATATTTTCTCATCAGAATCATCTAATAACCCTCTTGTAACAATTTTCTTATTTTAGAAAGTCTTAAAAATTATAAGTAAATTGCCCAAAGTAACAGGGCTAAGTAATTATGGGCTAAAATATAAACCACGGTTTGTTTTGCTCCAGGGTGTAGAAAGCAAATGGTGAATGACTAACTGAATTAATGAATATTTTGCAGGGAAATATAATGCTTTAATAAGTTCACTCCAAGTTCCCAAAGAAAAGTGTAAATTAATTCACCTTGAAAACGCTCCCCCTTGTGCTATCTTGAAATATGGAGCTGTAGAAGAGGTGCCAAACAAATGACTTTATAGGATGTTAGCACATCTCATGGGTATAGACACAGCTAAAGACGGCATAATACTTCTCTTTGCAAAAGCTCATCTATCTACTTTACAAATACCTTTACCTTTAGAAATGAGTGAGTTCTAAGAATTAGTTAGGAGTAAGCACTTGGTGCAGTGACTGAGACCTCCCACCCAAGCTCCACTTTGAGATGTCTACATTCCGTATCTGAGTGCCTGGTTTCCAGTCTTGGCTCTGCTGCAAATACAGGCTTCCTAAAAAATGCGCATCATGGGAAGCAGTAGGTGGTAGCTCAAGTACTTGGGTCCCTGCCAATCATGTAGGAGACCTGGATTAGGTTCTGGGCTCCTGGCTTTGGCTAGGTCCAGCCCCAGCTGTCAAGTGAACCAGTCAGTGGATGGGAGACCTCTCTGTGTTTCTGTATCTTTCTCTTTCTTTCTTTGAAATAAAAATAAATGAACTTTTAAAAAGAAATATTTGCACTTGACTTTCTTTAATCTTTCATGCAGCAACTTATTAGAAAAACCAACACTCCAAGGTATAGTTCTGACTCCTAAACTAAGCTTTATTTCAGCATTACCTTGGACCCATGATGTAAACAAAATGCAGTAATAATTCAAAAGAAAACAAGAAGTAAAATTCCTCAAATTAAAAATGCAATGAAATAAACAGTAATTAATAACATTCATACTTCATTAATAATCACAACAATTCTCCTTTGAATTACCTATAACTTATATATCTGATGCCTAGGCTGGACTCATTGGATGTGTGTGTGTGTGTATGCCATTGGAAAGTCTATATATGACATTGGGAAGTTGGTCATTCTGTGTGATCATCAATGGAGGGATGCAATGGGGAATAATAACAGTAATAACCTCATCTTTTCCAGGAGTATTAAATAAATGAACACAGACTACTAATTAAAATGAGTGGTGAGTAGTAATTGCTATATTGTCACAATTTACCATCATGATGTTAATGTTTAAGATTCTTGGATTTGCCTGAGACTTAAAACTTAAGTAGTAATAATGATAATGGTGAACATTTTGGCTGATAATTGGAAAGGTAGAGTTGGAGTCAGGGATTTTTTTACAGTAGCATGCATGGGAGTTAGACTTGAGGAACAAGTTATTCCCTGCCAAACAATCCTACATCAAGTTCATAAGCTTCATTTAGTAGCTTCCCATAAACCAACAGCTGTTCTTCATAGAAAGAGGTGGATGGACCCAGCAAAGCAAACAAAATTCACAGTAAATCTTTGGGAGTGTGGCTATTTCAGAAATGCTCTGATTTTCTTCAAGGAAGCTATGAAAAAGTGGAGAGGAGAAGAGAGGTAGCATCACTATACTCTTAAATCCATATGGAATTTGTTCATCTTACATAAATTAAAAAAAATTAAAAGATAAAGAAAACAAATGAAAAAGGAAAAGAAAAAGTGGGGAGGGGAGGTAAGGCAAAAGAAAGTTTAAGCATCCCAAAACTTATCCTCAGAAAAATATATGCACTTTAGTTTAATCCTTGTTTTGAATTGTTCTTGGTATTTCATATTGTTACTGTTCAGCAGGTTCTAATTGCAATTGCAATGGAAAATGTGCTTATTTTTATTAAATTGGAAAAAATATAAAAGATACTTTAGGGATACAATTGGCAAAATTTCCTTTCCATTTTACTACAGAAAAAATATCTTCTTCGGTTTCCCCCAAATTCATGAGACCAAATGACTTCCAGTGTAACTGTCTTACAAAGATGTTGAAACACAGATATAGCACATATTAAAACATTCTTGTTCTAGAAAGAGATTTTGTTCATTATCTTATTATTTCTCTACTGTGGATTAGTATTTATTTTTAGATTTATTAATGAAATCCCCTTGGAAAAACAAATAACAAAAAGTCATTTTATCTTGGAGATAAATGATTTTGACTATCACTCTCTTTTAAAAGAATCTAAGATTCTTCTGATGTGGCATTTTTTTAAATTTTGAAAATAATATGATGACTCATATGTATAGAAAAATATGTACAAGTTCTATGGAAAATTTTCCAATATATATCATTCAAAAATGTTCTATTATATGATTAAAGATATATGTTATGACAGGCAGGGTATGACAACATATAGAACTTTATAATTGGAGTTTTCCCACATTTAGAAAAAACTAGCTATATTTTACTTAACATTTTATCATGTACTGGATTTGTGGGATTGCTTTACTATTATTTTGCTCCTTCTGAATAATAACCAATAAATAAAGGACTCTCTTGTTATCCTTTTACAAAAGAAAAAATGAGACACAAGGGATTAATAAACACCCGGTTTCAATGGTAAATATTCAGTGGAAACATTATCCAAACTCAGGCTGATTCCAAGTCAATTGAACAAGTACACCACTTTGCCTCTGAGAGCTTATATTTGATGTGTTAGATATAAGTGAATCATCAAAAACTTGAGTAAAGAAAACCAGCAATGAGGAAAATACTATTCTCAAATGTCGATGTACAGAAAAAAATTGAGAGAAAGATGGGCATCAGAAAGATGTGCAGTAAGGATACAGGAACACTGAATAATATTATTTTATATTTTTATGGGTTTTTGATGGTGTCTGGAACCTCATTACAACCTTGTGGGTAGGTAACTGTTATCCTTACCCAACATATAAACAAACTAGATTTTTTAACAGATTCAATAATCAACTATTCAAGGATACACAATGGTAATAGGTAAGCAAGCATTCAAAGCAAAGTCTGATTATAGAGTCAACACCAACACCAATATCATACTCCAATGGTCATATTATTTTGTATAATTTAACTGTTCCACACCTCGCAACATCTTTATGAAGTAAATTGAGAGTTGGAGGGGTTAAAGGACAACTCAGTGAAATATAATCTGCACTCAAAGCCAAACTTGTTGAAGATAATGGGAAAGGTGAGTTAGAACATGCGTTTGAAGTAGACTAACTTTGAAGCAACATTCATGTTTCATAAAAGATTAATCTCAAATGTTGGACCAAAAAAAATCCTTTAGGGTCGATTTAATAATAAAAGAGTTATTCCCCTATAAAATCATTTGTTATTTAATATCTGGAAACTTCCTGCCACAGCATATTATTGAGTTAATTAAAGGTAGAATTACTGAAACAAGAGAATTAATCAAGCTTTAATATTTTGTTTCCAAATAGAAGAAAAATACAACAAAAACAATACTATTTTGTATGCTGTTTTTCTATGAATTACAGTGAGCATTTCCATTTAAGAAATTGCAATATCAGTACTAGCTTGGTTCATATTGTACATTTATTTGCTACTCCTTCATACTTTGGAAAATAGAATAATACTGCCATATTGTTAGCAAGACTCAGTACCAATCATGGGAGAAAGAAAGGAAAGATCTGAGATTAAATGCTAATAAATAAACATTAGAAAAAAGAAAAATAGAAACATTTCTGCTTCTTTGAAGTTGGTAGAGACTTCTCTACTACTTGTCAACTTCAGCCTTTCTTCCATTTTTCTGGGTTTGGAAGTTGCGAAGCAATTTGTTCAGCACACCATACTGTGACTGGCAGATGGCAAGTACTTCACTCAAATAATAACTGCCTTTGTCTAACAGTCTACTAGCAGCTACAAGCACAATTCAGAGGCTAACCCTAACACTGACTCCACGTTTCCTTGATTTACTTTTTCCCAGAATAATAGGATTTTGTGCTATTTTTCTTCAACTCACATTTCTAGGACTATATTGCAGATTAATGGGTTTTAACTTTTATATTTAAGTCATGTTGAACATTATAAAAGGTCTATGAAACTTAGTGGAATATCCTTCCTTTCCTTAATCATCAGTCCTTCAAAATATCTACCAGACATGGAAAATATTTTCAAGTTTCCCCTCTCAGAACTCCAGAACACATCACAATGGTTCCTAACACTGTTCTCTCGAAGTCAGACTTGACAATCATGTCTAAGTGGCTTGTAATGAGTTGGTCCATTTATTATCCTTGTCATATTTCATGCTAGAATACTCAACACACATATCAGACGTGACATGACAAAATGAGAAACCTCAGTTTCTGACATCTTGCACTCCTAGAAGCACCTTGAATCAGTAATTATTAATTCGACATAAATATTCCAAAGTCAACCAATTCTAAAGATTTCGCCAAAGCAAAGATGTAGAAAAGCGAGAAAACAATAAACCATTCTCACGTAGCTGCAGCAAACACATCACAAGGTATGAGTACATGGTATTTTGAATGTACTTCATTATTAAACATTAATACTTAATGTTACCAAGAGTCATATGAAGGAATAAAGTTCTAGAGAAACCATTGTAAAATGCCCGGAAAATATAAAAACCCATTCTCTGAGCAACTTTACATGGGAAATCTAAATCTAAGTCTGTGGGGGGATACAAATAAGGAATCAAATCAATTGAGATTGAAATTATTTTTCTGGCTCAACTAAATGAGTAAAATAAAAGTACAGTGAAGACAAAAATAGGTTCCAGTATAAATAATGTTAACTCTGTAAATGACATGCATCATGTGCATAGTTATTCATAGTGAAGCTTCACACTTTCAATGTGTTTTCCATCTTAATTTTAAAGAACACTCTAAGAATTGCTATATGCAGATTGCACAGTTGAACAGACCAATTCTGACCATTAGAATCAAGACTATGAGGTCTAGAATGAGGAAGAATAAACAGCAATGATTTTCTGCATCCTTTATCCTGTATCATGAATTGCATTAAATCATTCTCATATGCCAAACAAACTTAATTCTTAGGAAAACCCCTTTATTTATGATGTACTATCCTTTTTTTTAGCAAGGTTAGTTATAAATAGTACTAAATAATTTATGTATTTAAAGTATATGTTCAATGTTTCTTAAATTTTCACAAAATCCGAAGCCATCACTACAATAACTTGTAGCACATCTTCATAACCTAATAAAGGAATCTCATACTTATTAGCAGACACAATCTGTTACTCCACCATCTTCCCAGCCCTAGGCAACTGCTAATCTATTATCTGTCTTTAATTATATACCTATTCCTTTCAAATAAAGGGAATCATACAAGGTGTGATCTTTTGCAGTAGGCTTCACTTAAAATAATGTCCTTAAGGTTCTCTTTAAGATTTGGTATACATCAATATTTCATCTCCCCCTTTAAGATTATTAATATATTATTAAATACTTAATGAAACCAGCAAAATTGCCTACCTTGGAATTTTCTTTATGGGAAGATTTGACAACAGATTGAAGTACGTTAATAGATACTGGGCCATTATTGTTTTCTATTTTATTTTGGTTTTTAAATTATAATTTTCAAGGAATTTGCCCATTGCATTTAAATTTCAATGTACCAGTATAATATTTTTATATCTCTATTTTCCATTATTTTTATATCTCCATGATATACAGAGATATCCCATTTCATTTATTCCTAACAGTATTTAAAGTTTTAGTATATAATGGTTATTTTATCTACATAACAATATTTTGTTTTTGCTACATTTTTATTATTATTCATTTCAAAATATTTCAAATCACTGGTTACTTAGATACACATTACTAAATTTTTAATTACCTGGGCTTTTTTATTTACTTTTTTTTTTATTACTAATTTAACCTCAGTGCACTCAGAGATCATACTCTATATTTTGAAATTTACTGTTAAAATGCATCAATGTATATTTCACAAGAAAAAGTTTACTCCCCTACAAATGCAAAACATTTTTGTCCAATCCTACAACTTACATTGCAAATATTATCTAATATCAAAAATATATTTATATTTTACCAGAACTCACATGACTATCATATATAACAGGAGGAAAAAGGACTCATACCATTGGATGCGGATTCATTGCTTTTGCTGGTCATGGTGATTTATTCTTCCTTAATGTACAAGTTTCTTGATGAATTTTTTTCAGACTTAGGTAATGTTACAGGGTACACTTCAATTATTTGCAGACTATCACTAAAACTGCATTTATCTGATATTACTCAGGACTAAATTCAAGTGCTGCATTTTGGATAGGACTACCACAAAAGTGATTTCTCTTTCTCAGTATGTTCTACAAACAGAAATATGATAGCTTAATCTTAGCACCAGATTGTTTTTCAATTCCCCACCACCAGTAGAGCTTATATTGCCAATTGTCCCTACATCATAGTGTCCTTACTCCTCACCATTTCTAGGCTCCAATTATAGTTTATCTGATCTATGGGAATAAACTTCTAACTGATCCTGCAACCATGATTTTCCACTCCATTTTCAAACTAATTTGACCAAAGCACAGTAAGAACAATTTTTCTCCTTGGTGCCTGAAGTTTCAAAGTTAACCTCATCAATTTAGCTTTGTGTTTTGTATATGATCTAAATATAACATACCAGATGTGTTTTTATGACTCCAATGAATATAAGTTACTGAATATCTATTACTCATCTCTACACATAATTTATCAGTGATATCAATTCTTTCTTTTCCCATATATCACAAAAACTCCTCATTGTCATGTTTTATTTTCTGAAATTTTAGTCACTTTAAGGATCTATCTCAATTAACATCTGCATTATGCTACTCATTTTTTCTTTCATCACTCTAGCTATGCTCTTTCTGAACTATCATACTGTTGGAATCTTTATGAAAGTTTACTACATAACACTATTATTTAATCTTTCACAATGCCTTGTCATGTTTGGGAGGCAGTATGTACAGATCATTGTTTAAAAGGATGTGGCCTCCCTAGACAATTGTAATATATTTTAATTTGAAGAGAGAGAGGAGAGGAATGGAGGGAGAGAGAGAAAGAGAGAGAAACATAGCAGAGCTTTAATTACCAGTGCCCCATCCTAGGTATTCTGCTTTTTTTTTTTTTTTTTTAAGATTTATTTATTTATCTGTAAGTCAGAGTTAATACAGCTAGAGAAGGAGAGGCAGAGAGAGAAAGAGGTCTTCCATCTGCTGGTTCATTCCCCAGATGGCTGCAATGGCGTGAGCTGTGCCGATCCAAAGTGGAGCAGCCAGGACTCAAACCAGCGCCCACCTGGGATGCCGGCACTGGCCCCAGTCTACTGCTTCTAATCATGTAATTGGGGCAGCTCCTTCATGTCTCTGTGCTTCATCAAAGCACACCTAGCTCATAAGCTTAATTTTATTGTAAGTATTAGTTATCAAAATTCTTGTAAAGAATTTAACACGGTGTCTGGAAGAAACTAAGTGCTCAGTAAAAATAAACTATCATTTTTATGAGGTTTTTGCCTTCTTAATATTAATTATGTGCTTTGCTTTCATAATTATTTCTCTCACTTCTGCTTTCCTACTCTGATATTTATATTTATCACATATTTTCAGGACAGCTTCCTTTTTTTAAAAAAAAAAGTGTTTTTCTAAAGATTCTAAATCCTTTTATTGCCTCTTGAAAGGCAGAATTAGAGAGAGGGAGGGACTCTTCCATCCAATGGTTCACTTCCCAAAAGGCCAGAGCTGGGGCAGGCTGAAACTAAGAGCTAGGAGCTTCTTCTGGGTTTCCCACCTTGGTACAGGAGACCAAGCACTTGGGCCATCCTCCTCTGCTTTCAAGTCATATCAACAGGGAGCTAGGCCTACATAGGTCATGATCATCAATATCACTGTCTTCCACTTCCACATCTTGTCTAGTGAATGTTCTTACAGGACAGTAACATGCATTGAGCTTCCTAAGACACCAATATCTTTCTAATGACCTGCTTGAAGTTGTCATATGGTGAATTTCTATAAGTAGAAGCAATATACTCCAAAACAATGATTAAAAGTATAGTTTAATAAACATATTAGCCAGTAATATAGTCATTTGTTATTATTATCCCATATTGTATATATGTATAATTGTATTACTATACTTTCATATCATGGGTAGCAAAGGTTTGTTACATTGGTATCACCACAAATAGGTGAGTAATATGTTGTGTTACATTTAACAGTTATGACATCTCTTAATTATTCAGCTCCATTATGACTTCATGGGAAAATATAATTTATTTATTTGAAGAACAGAGTTACTGGGGCAGGAGATGAGGGGAGATCTTCAATCTGCTGGTTCACTCCCTAAATGGTCTCAATGGGCAGGGCTGGGCCAGACTAAATCCAGGAACCAAGAATTTCACTGGGTTCTCCCAAGCATTTGGTCCATCTTCTACTGCTTTCCCAGGTGCATCAGCAGGGAGCTGGTCAGAGTGAGGCAGCCAGGACTCATACGGGATGCTGGCATTGCCGGTGGTAGCTTAACGTGCTGCACCACAACACCAGTATCCCATAATCATATATTTGAAAAAATAATACACCTTTTCCCATAGTATTTATGTACAAAATGTTTTTAATGAGTCAATAAATTAACTCATATTCACCTTAAATATCACTTGAAATAATAATTATTTCAAATGAAAAACAGAGACCACTAAAACTAGCTAATTTCAGAATGACTTCATGTTACTAAAATGTTTGTTGACTTGATTCACTTTGCTTAACCATTTTCTTAAATCCCTGCAGTTTCAACCTTTTAATTGTATTAATCAGAGCTTCAACCTAAGGGTGAATTAAAAAACACAGTTGGGGCTATGCCAAGCTCTTCCTCTGTTATTATTCCATCTTTAAATCTTTGAGCATTCTGTGGGAGAATACTGTAATCTACAGATATTAATCAAGTGTGAGGTGGCTTAAATAATGTTTTTCCCCCTAAGGGAGACTGAATACTATGTTTTAACACCACACTAATTATCTTTAATGTGTATCTTAATCCTTTCCCAGCTCCACTGAACATAAACCTAGCTCTGATCTATCATAAACTTTGTGCACTCAATATTTGCATAGAAAATTTACTTTTCCTGAACCTCAACCTGGATCCCTTCCAGTGTTTGTAAAGCTTATATCCTTGATCTCATGAATGAGTCATTAGTAGGTGAATCTTACTGAAAGTGGTATGAGATATTTCGAATTAAAAAAGGGGTGGGAAGCTAACATTGATTATTTATCGTTATTGTATTATAACAAGTTTTCTTCTTGATTTCAGATCCTGAAGACTTTTAGGTTATTCAGATGATATAAAAAGAGTAATAAATGAAGAAAATTAGAAATTTTTCCTTAAATGTCACATATGAAGCATTCTGCATTAATATATAATTTTGTGAAAAGAAAAGGTATCTAAACATATATTCCACAAATGTAGCATATTCTCTTTCCTTTGATATTTTATTTTGGAGATATAAGTTCAAAAAGACATACTTATTATGTAATTTTAGATCCTACTATTGAAGTTAGCAGGATATGCACACAACCAGAAGTAACATGAAGAATATTTTATATTGGGGGATGCCAGTAGGTTAAGCCTCTTCTGCTTGAGACATGCGCGTCCCATATTAGAGTATTTAGGGTAGAATCCTGCCTCCTGATCCAGCTCCCTGCTAATGAGTTCTGAGAAGCAGCATATGATGACTCAAGTATTTGGGCCCCTGCCACCATTTGGGTAACTCAGATGGAATTCCTGCCTCCTGGTTTCCTCCTGGCCCTGCTTGGCTTTTGCAGCCACTAGCAGAGTGAATTAGTAATACAATATCTCTCCTCCTTTCCCTTCCTCTGTCTCTCCCTCTCTCTCTTATTTCTCTCTTTTTCCTTCCTTTTCCCTGCCTCCTTACCACCACCACCCCCTTTTCAAAGAAATACAAATAAATACATAAACTTCAAAAAGTCCCCACTTAATACTTGGAAGTACATTATAGGTATACCAGTTAAGGGAATTTTGGAAGAGTTAGATAAACTAATGCTCATTCTTAGCAAAAGGTTTCTCATCTCTATTCCATAACATGTGAGGACCTGTCTCATAATTAATTTGGAAAGTCTAAATAAATGCAATGATGAACAAAATAGGAAAAATAAATATATTCAATAAAGAACAATATTCAGATAAAAAGATAGGTTTCTGGAAAGATTAATACAATAATTAAAAATATATAGAAGCCTATTATCAAAATTAATTAACATAAAATGCAAAACATGTCTGTAAATATAAAAGACAAGTCCAGAGGTAATATAGTTAAAATAATTATAAAATCTTAATGGTGACATATTACTAAATTTGGTAACATTTGCCAAATACATAAATTTCTGGAAGAATTTTAAGTGCCATGATTATTTAAAAGAAATAAGAACATTTCAAAGTAAAGCAAAACCTTTGAAGAAACTGAAATTATCAAAAGTACCTCTCTACCTCAAAGTTTATAATTGATTTATGATACTTGTGAATTAAACAAAAGAAAAAGAAAAAAACCTATCAATAGAAAAATTATTAAACACAAAAGAAAGAAAAAGTGCATGTTCAAGGTAACTGGAAGATCATCAGAAAACAGCTAAAAATGACAAGAGTATTTAACAGTAATTATTTAAAATTGTAACAGATTAAACTGTACAATAAAAAGGCATATAGCAAAATAAATACTTTTTAAAAAAATAAGACCTAAATATATGAATGCTATCTACTAGAAACTGATTTTAGACTTAAGGACACATATACGTTGTGTGAACAAATAGGAAAATATATTCCTTCCACATGTTAACAAAAGTAGAGCAGTGATCAACATATACAGCACAAACATAAAATCAAAAGAAAAATAGATTAAAATTTTTTATTAAACTTTTATTTAATGAATATAAATTTCCAAAGTATAGCTTATGGGTTACAATGGCTTCCCCCCTCCCATAACTTCCCTCCCGCCCGCAACCCTCCCCTTTTCCGCTCCCTCTCCCCTTCCATTCATGTAAAGATTCATTTTCAATTCTCTTTGTATACAGAAGATCAGTTTAGTATATATTAGGTAAAGATTTCAACATTTTGCCCATATAGCAACATAAAGTGAAAAAACTACCATTGGATTACTAATTATAGCATTAAATAGCAATGTACAGCACATTAAAGACAGAGATCCTACATAATTTTTTTTTTCAAATTAATTAATTTTCTATGCCATTTCCATTTTAACACCAGGTTGTTTTTTTTTTTTTCATTTCCAATTCTCTTTATATACAGAAGATCACTTCAGTATATAATTAGCAAAGACCTCATCAGTCTGCGCCCACACAGAAACGCAAAGTATAAAAATACTGTTTCAGTACCAGTCATAGCATCACTTGGCTTTAGACGACACATTAGGGACAGATCCCACATGAGATGAAAGTACACAGTGACTCCTGTTGCTGACTTAACAATTTGACACTCCTGTTCATGGCGTCAGTAATCTCCCTAGGCTCTAGTCATGAGTTGCCAGGGCTATGGAAGCCTTTAGAGTTCGCTGACTTTGATCTTATTCCGATAGGGTCATAGTCAAAGTGGAAGTTCTCTCCTCCCTTCGGAGAAGGGTACCTCCTTCTTTGATGGCCCTGTTCTTTCCACTGGGATCTCACTCACAGAGATCATTCATGTAGGTCTTTTTTTTTTTTTTCCATGATATCTTGGCTTTCCATGCCTGCTATACTCTCATGGGCTCTTCAGCCAGATCTGAATGCCTTGAGGGCTGATTCTGAGGCCAGAGTGTTGTTTAGGACATCTGCCATCCTATGAGTCTGCTGTGTATCCCACTTCCCATGTTGGATCTTTCTCTCCCTTTTTGATTCTATCAGTTAGTATTAGCAGATACTTGTCTTGTTTGTGTGATCTCTTTGACTCTTAGACCTATCAGAGCTATCAATTGTGAGCTGAAATTGATCACTTGGACTAGTGCGATGGCATTGGTACATGCCATCTTGATGGGATTGTGTTGGAATCCCCTGGCACATTTCTAACTCCACCATTTGCGGCCAGTCCGATTGAGCATGTTCCAAATTGTTCATCTCCTCCCTCTCTTTTTCCACTCTTAGATTTAACAGGGATCACTTTTCAGTTAAAATTTAAAAATTTTAAACATAAAACCTGAAACATTAGAACTCCTTTGGAGAACAGATAAGGGAAAGTCTTCCTGACATGAGTCTTGGCAGTGACTTCAGGAATATGACACCAAATCTCATGTAATTCATATAATTAAAACAAAAATAGTCAAGGAAGATCATATCAAATTAAAAGATTTGCACAGCAAAGGAAACAACAGAGGCAAAGACAGCATACAGAATGAGACAAAATCTTTATAAATATGAATACAATTCCTTGCTGATGGATCAGAAGAATCAAATTCATCAGAACATCTACTCTAACCAAAGTAATCTACAGATTCAAACAATGATACTCTTTACAGAACTAGAAAAAGTAATTCTAAAATTCATATGGAATCACAAAAGACCAAGAATAGCCAAAGTGATCTTGAACAAGAAAAACACAGAAATTAATCCACCTACATACAGAAAAGTGATTTTTGACAAAAGAACTCAGACCCATACAATGGAGTAACAATAATCTTCAACAAATGCTGCTGGCAAAATTGAATAAATATATGTCAAAGAATGAAATTATATCCATACCTCTTACCATAAACAAAAATCAACATCAAGATGGATCAAAGAACCAAATTTAAGACCTGAGATGGAAGTTTCTGTAATAAAACAGAAGGGAAACACTCTAAGACATTCATGTAGGGGATAACTTCTTGGACAAGAATTCCAAAGAACAGGCAACAAAAGCAAAACTAAATAAATGAGATTATGGCATACTCAGAAGCTTTTGCACAGCAAAGGAAATAATCAACAGAGGATAGACAGCTAATGGGCAGCATTGTGACATAATCAGTTAAGCTGCTGTCTGCAGTACCCACATCCCATATGGTCACCCGTTCAAGTTCCATATGCTCCTCTTCCAATCCAGCTCTCTAATTATGGCCTGGGAAAGTAGTGGAAGGTGGCCCAACTATTTGGGCCTCGGCACCCACGTAAAAGACCTAGATAGAGGCATGGATCTTGGCTTCAGATCAGCTCAGCTCCGGCCATCGTGGCCATTGGGGAGTGAACCATTGAATGGGAGACCTTTACCTTTCCCTCTCTCTGCTTCTATCTCTCTGTAATTCTGCTTTTCAAATAAATAAATAAATCTTAAGAAAAAAAAAAACAGAGAGACAGCTAATAGACTGAGAAAAATGTTTGCAAACTACCTGTCAAAAGAATAATATCACAAATATATATATATACAACTTTAAAACTCAGTAACAACATGCTGGATCATTCTCTCCCTTTTTGATTCTATCAGTTAGTATTCGCATACACTAGTCTTGTTTGTGTGATCCCTTTGACTCTTAGACCTATCAGTGTGATCAATTGTGAACTGAAGTTGATCACTTGGACTAGTGAGATGGCACTGGTACATGCCACCTTGATGGGATTGTATTGGAATCCCCTGGCACATTTCTAACTCCACCATTTAGGGCAAGTCCGATTGAGCATGTCCCAAATTGTACATATCCTACCTCTCTTTTTTTCCCACTCTTATATTTAACAGGGATCACTTTTCGGTTAAAATTTAAACACCTAAGAATAATTGTGTGTTAATTACAGAGTTCAAACAATAGTACTAGAACAAAAAAAAATACTAAAATGGATAAAGTATTGCATTGTATATCAACAGTCAGGACAAGAGCTGATCAAGTCATTGTTTCTCATAGTATTCAATTCACTTCAACAGGTTTCCCCATTGGTGCTCAGTTAGTTGTCGCCGATCAGGGAGAACATATGATATTTGTCCCTTTGGGACTGGCTTATTTCACTCAGCATGATGTTTTCCAGATTCCTCCATCTTGTTGCAAATGACCAGATTTCATTGTTTTTGACTGCAGTATAGTATTCTATAGAGTACATGTCCCATAATTTCTTTATCTAGTCTACTGTTGATGGGCATTTGGGTCGGTTCCAGGTCTTAGCTATTGTGAATTGAGCTGCAATAAACATTAATGTGCAGACAGCTTTTTTGTTTGCCAATTTAATTTCCTTTGGGTAAATTCCAAGAAGTGGTATGGCTGGGTTGTATGGCAGGGTTATATTCAGGTTTCTGAGGAATCTCCAGACTGACTTCCATAGTGGCTTAACAAGTTTGATCCAACATGGGAGGCGGGATACACAGCAGACTCATAGAATGGCAGATGTCCTAAATAACACTCTGGCCTCAGAATCAGCCCTTAAGGCATTCGGATCTGGCTGAAGAGCCCATGAGAGCATTTTAGGCATGGAAAGCCAAGACATTCTGACAAAAAAAACAAACAAACAAACAAAACAAAACCTAAATGAAAGATCTCTGCGAGTGAGATCCCAGTGGAAAGAATGGGGCCATCAAAGAAGGAGGTACCTTTCTCTGAAGGGAGGAGAGAACTTCCACTTTGACTATGACCCTGTCGGAATAAGATCGAAGTCGACGAACCCTAAAGGCTTCCATAGCCTTGGCAACTCATGACTAGAGCCTAGGGAGATTACTGACGCCATAAACAAGAGTGTCAGATTGTTAAGTCAACAACAGGAGTCACTGTGTACTTACGTCTCATGTGGGATCTGTCCTTAATGTGTTGTCCAATGTGAAGTAATGCTATAGCTAGTACTGAAACAGTATTTTTACACTTTGTGTTTCTGTGTGGATGCAAACTGATGAAATCTTTACTTAGTATATACTGAATCGATCTTCGGTATATAAAGATAATTGAAAATGAAAAAAAAAAAACACTTGGTTTTAAATTGGAAATTGCATAGAAAATTAATCATTTTTTAAAAAAAATATCATGTAGGATCTCTGTCTTTTATGTGCTGCTGTACATTGTGATTTAATGCTATAACTAGTACTCCAACGGTATATTTCACTTTGTGTTGCTATGTGGGTGCAAATTGTTGAAATCTTAATATTTACTTAACTGATCGTCTGTATATAAAGAGAATTGAAAATGAATATTGATGTGAATGGAAGGGGAGAGGGAGCGGGAAAGGGGAGGGTTGCGGGTGGGAGGGAAGTTATGGGGAGGGCATTGTAACCCATAACCTGTACTTTGGAAATTTATATTCATTAAATAAAAGTTTTTGTTGTTTTTTTTTTTTTTTAAAACTCAGTAACAAAAAAAAAAATAAACACCCAATCCAGTTCAGAAATGGGCAAACTACTTAAACAGAAGCAGGGAATACAAATGGCCAACAAATAATATAAAAACTGTTCAACATCACTAGCCATCAATGAAATGCAAGTCAAAGCCAAAATAAGATATCACTTTACCCATGTAACAATGGCTAACATTAAAAAGATAGAGAGTAACAAATGCCAGCCAGGAAGTGGAGAAAGTGTTATACTTATACACTGTAGTGCAGCCACTGTGGAAAAGTGTGTAGATTTCTTTAAAAACTAGAAATACATTTGCCATATGATCCGGCAATCCCACTACTGGGTATTTATCCAAAGAAGACCTACAAATGGCCAATGGGTATATGAAAAAGGTGCTCAACATCACTAAATATCAGACAAAGGAAAATCCAAACTACAATAATGCATCTCTTGACACCTGCTAGGATGGCTATTATCAGGAAAACAAAGGTAAGTTCTGGTAAGAATATAGAGTTTGGAAACTCTTGTATATTTTTGTGAGTATGCAAAATGAGACAGCAGTTATGTAAAATATTATGGAGCTTCTTCAAAAAATTTAAAATAGATCTATCAATGACCCAGCATTCTTACTCCCTCATGTGTATTCAAAAAGAATTGAAATCAGAATCTCCAAGAGATACTAGCACTCCAGTATTCTTTAAAGCACTACTCATAAGAACCAAGCCATGAAACAACTTAAATTCCTGTGGTATCCAAATAGATAAAGAACATGTAGTAATAACATATAATACACACTTTATATGAACTTTGTGACGATTCATATCATCCTTAGTGAGGAGGTTCTTCATCTATTTTAGATAACAATCTTATGAGCTAGGTCATTTGCCAACATCTTACTCAGATTATGTCTTTTTACTCTCTTGTCAGAAGTGTTTAATTTTAATGAAGTATATATTCTCATTTATTTCCTTCATAGATCATGCCTTTTGGTTTTGCATCTAACAGTAATTGTTAAATCTAAAATTATCTAGATTTTATCCTATGTTACTAACCATGTGTTCTGTAATTTTACATTTGTGATTACAATGCAATTTGATGCTTTATTGTGAAATGTATAAAGTCTATCCAGCTTAATTTTTTGCATGTGGATTTTCAGCACCATTTTTTGAAAAAACACATTTACTCCATTTTGTTGCCTTAGCTTAGTTGCCAAAGATCAGTTGACTAGAATTAAACAGTGAAATATTTAAAAGCCAATCATGCCATCCATATCTCATATTTATTAGAGAGCTGGTTTGAGTCCCAGCTGCTCCACTTTCAATGCAGCTTGTTGCTAATGCACCTGGGCAACAGCAGATGATAACTCAATTATTTGAGTTCCTGTTATGTGGGTAGCCTGGATGGAGCTCCTGCCTCTATCAGCCTGGCCCACCCCCTGCTATTATTGTGGGCATTTAGGGAGTGAAGAAGTAAATAGAAGAGTGCTCCCTCTCTCCCTCTTTATCCCCACACACCCACTCTTTCCCTCTCCAATCTCATACTCTTTTTTTTTCTCTGCTATTCTGCCTTTCAAATAAAAAAATTTAAATCAATACTCAGAGACCAAAAGTTCAGAAAGACTGAATTAAATCTCAAACAACTGTTTATGATTATTACTTTTGAACAATTAAATAATTTATAATATTTTGGTATTATTTGGTATTACTTTCTAAAACTTCATTTATTTAAAATAACTAGAATAGTGGCAAAAGCCACCACCTGCAGCCCTGGCATCTCCTATTGGTGCCAGTTCAATTCTCAGCTGCTCCATTTCAGATCCAGTTCCCTGCAAACATGGGTGAGAGACCTGGATGAAGCTCCTGGTTCCTGGCTTTGGCAAGGCACAGATATGAACATTGTGGCCATTTGGGGAGTGAACCAGAGGGTGGAAGATTCTCCCTCTTTCTCTCTCTCTTTCTCTCTCTCTCTCTCTGCATCTGACTGTCCCTCTACAATTCTGCCTTTCAAATAAATGAATCTTTAAAAATTTATTAACAATAATTGTGTGTATTTATATGCTATAGTATGATATTTCAGTAAAAGTACATAAAGTTTACTGATCAAGTCAGGATAATAAACCTTCCCCCCCATGACATTAGTTTATGGTTGGAGACTTTGAGCTCATTTCCTCTATGTGGTACAAAACATAAAGTAGGTTATTGTGAAATAATAATAAACCGTTACACAATGAACTCTGATTTGGGACTTGTTATCCAATGTCCTTCTGTTCTCCTGTTCAGATTGAGTTTTGTTTCAACAAGGAGAACATGTGGGGCCAGTGCTGTGGCGCAGCGGGTTACTGCCCTGGCCTGAAGTGCTGGCATCCCATATGGATGCCCGTTCTAGTCCCGGCTGCTCCTCTTCTGATCCAGTTCTCTGTTATGGCCTGGGAAAGCAGAAAAAGATGGCCCACATTGTTGGGCCCCTGCACCCACGTGGGAGACCCGGAAGAAGCTCCTGGCTTCGGATCGGCACAGATCCTGCTGTTTGCGGCCATCTGGGGAGTGAACCAGCGGATGGAATACCTTGCTCTCTGTTTCTACCTCTCTGTAACTCTTTCAAATAAATAAATCTTAAAAAAAAAAAGGAGAACTTGTGGTATTTATTTTTCTGTGCCTGACTTATTTCATATAACATGTTGTGCCCCATCCATTTTGCTGCAAATAATAGAGCTTTTTCTTTCTTTTTTTTTTTTTTTTGTGGCTAAATAAATTTTCCAGTGAAAACAGAATGATAGACAATAATAATCTGTATGATGAATAAGGAACTGCTTTTTAAATTATAAAAAGGATGACTACTAGGTCTAATTTTCCCCAAAAAAAACTCCAGTTTATGCCTAAAGTCTTGGCATAGTTATTAATAAAAAAGTTTCCCCGTTTGAACTTAAAATTACATAGTTGCTATGATGCTGAATGGCAATTCCATTTCTATGGGCTGCCAAATTTATACCTATATGTATAAATCCAGTTGTCTGTTTGATTGATATATAGATTCTGTTGCTCTAGAATAGCCTGATTGAGACATTTACCAGAGGTGCAAACATTTATGTAATAACCATAAGAAGAAGTCTATTACTTCTAATTCATGATCCCTAGCTATCAAAATTCATATTTGTAAGCTGATGAATCTGTACTTAATAATATGCTTACTATCAGTGTTAAATCAGATTTATTTTGTGACTAGCCAAAGTACTACCTTCTGCCAAAAGAAGAAATAATTTTGGAAAACAAGTTTTTTAAAAAAGGATCTCTTCCTCATATATATTAGAGCAAAATTTATTTCTCTTTGTATCATCAAAGATCAAATTGTAATCATCCATACATGAGTTTTTCTAAAGAAGAAGCTGGCTCTTATTAGCTATGTTGGGAGTGAGGGGGCCCCTCTGACAAGGGTTTCTTCCTCTCAGTTTCAAGAACTCTCATTGATGGATTGAATGAGATACATGAACAAGTTAGTATTGTTGAAAATTGTCTCTGGCATTTCCCCAGGAACTCTATTCTCTTTGTTCTTCTTTGTGTCAAAGCCTTATGTGCTAAATTCACACTTAAGAAACAAGCCAAAGAAGTGGAGAGAAATTTTGTATTTTTGAAAGCATCCAGAGGAGCATTTGAGTACCTAATAGAGTTGGAACTAAGATTAGCAATAAGGCCCTCACCTACAAATTCAAACATAAGCCAGAAAATAGCATTTCCTTTAAACTATAAGCACATATGTCCTTTTTGTAGAAATGTAGCCAAAGTGACCACTGCAGCTGAGGGGATGGTCAAGTAGGGTCAGCAACATTGCAGGCAGAACTGTAAATTTCTTGTTAGAGATGCCCCCTGCCTTTGCCTGGCCAGCTCTCCTCCCAGGCCAGCCAAGTAATGAAAGTCAACAGAGTGCCTTCCCCTAGGAGGTTCACACCTCCCTTAGGATGTACCCCATGTGAAGAGATAGATAGGTCTGGGCCTCTGAATTTACAAGGCCTAAAGCCCACCAGATTATTATCAAGCCCCTTCTATCAGGTTTTATTTGCCTCTCAATCAGAAAACTTCATTGTAGCTTAGACAGCACCTTTCTTAGCTCCTCTAATAATGACTCTGTCCTTTGTTCTAGACCCTGTCTAGTGCACTTGGGCCTCATTCCTTTGTAATCATAACCTCTACTCTACCACCAATGGCTCTACTCCCAACCTGTGTGTACTGATGGTCCTCTTCCCCACTTAATGCTGTATAATTGTTCAAACCTGGTAAATGCCACTCTTAGGATCATTGGTTACTATCCTCACCCTGTCTTTTATGACCTTGTCTAAATATGATCAGAGTCGGCAAACTTGGAAGGCTTCCATAGCCTTGGCAACTCATGACGAGAGCCTAGAATGGTTACTGGCGCCATAAACTAGAGTGTCAATTTGTTGGGTCAACAACAGGAGCCACTGTGCACTTGCTCCTCATGTGGGATCTCTGTCCTTAATGTGCTGTACATTGTGATTTAATGCTATAACTAGTACTCAAACAGTATGTTTCACTTTGTGTTTCTATGTGGGTGCAAACTGTTGAAATCTTTATACTAAATTGATCTTCTGTATATAAAGAGAATTGACAATGAATCTTGATGCAAATGGAAGGGGAGAGGGAGCGGGAGAGGGGAGGGTTGCGGGTGGGAGGGAAGTTATGGGGCGGGGGAAGCCATTGTAATCCATAAGCTGTACACTGGAAATTTATATTCATTAAATAAAAGTTTAAAAAAAAAAAAAGAAATGTAGCCAACTGGAGAGATTAGTCAAAATTGGTCAATTTAATAAAAATACTCATCTTAAAATGAGTATTCAGGATTTATTCCTTCAGAAGCACTTTAGTTAATACGATGGCATCAAAAAAAACAAAACAAACAAACTTAAGCCATAACTCTGGTTCCAAACATTGAGTTAAATAGGAAATTGGTATTTGTGAAAGGGAAGAAGTGTATATACTTTAAATAAAAGGTTTCTTGGAAAATATAAAAATTAAAAATTATTTTAGCTTAAAAATAAATATTTATGAAAATTATTTTTATATAAAATAGATGAAATGAATTTTATAGGGCTAGGCAAGATAAAATTAGTAGAGTTCAAGGAGAGGCAAGATTATTTCTGTCTACAATGTTTTATTAAGAGGTAGAATTAAACTGTACCTTAAAGAATGGGTGGATTTTAACATGTGATGATGAAGAAATTAATTACAGATGGAGGGTTCTCATAAACCGTATCAGGGAATTCGAAATGTTGAGTAATTATTGGGAGAACTATAAGGATCTCAATTTCACTTAGAACTT